>NC_139991.1:30466467-30611467 GCF_964263955.1 Coregonus lavaretus
ACTGTGTGTGCTCTGTGTATCACATACATAGTTGGGACTAAATTAGTTGTTCTGCAAATAGTTTGATGTAGTTTAATTAGTGCAATCTCAATTTAGAAATGTTTCATTCGATTTTGTCACGTAATAGTGCATTGGGAGTTTTACGACACAAATTAGGAGTTTGGTTCAATTTGGGGGTGATATGCAGCCAGCGGTGTGTGTGATTTCTCATTAGGAACAGATCTGTGATCCTGAGCTAACTGCCACAATAAATGGGTAGTCTGATCAACTAATTGGCTGTTTCACTGCCCACACTGTCCACGCACTAACGCACCCACACTCACACACAGGGTTTATAATTAGACAGCTTGTTGGCCTCTACAGTTCAGTAAGCATGATGGTTCATGCTTCACACCTCGCCTCATACCCTGAAACCACCTATCTTCATGAACAAAATATATTATCCCTTTTCCCCATGTTCCCCTGGCCCTACACCTTATCTCTCTCTGTACCTCACACATTTATTCTGTCCTTATGAGTTCCTCTGCTTAGTGCATGTACACATGCATACAAACACACACACACCCTGAACACAGACACACACGCTCTGGCAGAACCTAAACATCCATTACTCTTCCTTCGTCCACCGGCAGCCGCTCCAACTCTGAGAAGAATGATGCGTCTGCAATCTCAGCCAGCCATTCAGCCATGCCTGCACCTAGAAAAGCCCTGGTCCTTGTGGTAAATGGCATATTTTGGCATATGTTTATACAGAGGTTTGTTTATCAACGTAGCGTGGCAGTAGCGGCTCACAGGCCGCGTCTCTGCCCTGGTGTAAACATCCATCACTTTGACTGCCGCCAATGTAGCGACGCTGCGCATCTTGAGAGGATGGAGCCTTATTGACCTGTACCCGGAGACACGAATGCTGCCGCCGGCCCCTAAATGAGGAAGCCAAGGCTGGCCTGTCGGCACAGATTTGGGCTCGATCTCAATTTAGAGTGCAGTTACTCAAATTGTTTAAAATGCTGTCACCTGTCTCCTCCCCTTCATCGGCACTTATTGTAAAGGATTTGACGGGTGAAAACAATATGGTAGAAACTCATAATTATGCTGGAGGAAAGAGGGGTATGAGCCAAATGAGAGAGAAGCATCACAGTGAAAGAGGAGCTCCCTCTGAGCTCATCGTCTGGGCTGTTTTGGTCCAATAGCCCTCCCAATAGCTCTGCAAGCCACGCAGCTGCTTCCAATGACTACAGTCAGGGGGGGCCCTTCAGTGATAGCCTGATCCCAAATATGTTTGTGCTCTCTTGCCAGCTCATTACAATCATTGTCTAGTTTGCAAGACAGCACAAACAGATCTGGGATCAGGCTGCTTCAGTGACGAGGCACTATCCAGAAACCAGATTACGTACGTACGTGTGTGTGTCTGTGTGCTCAGAGGAACTCATAAGGACAGACCCAGGCCCAGTGTCACAGACAACACAACACCCAACCAAACCTGAACGCTGGCCATGAAACATAAATGATGATGTTTTGTTTTTGTCTTCTCAATCGTGAGTGTGTGTTGTGCCACACTGCCTGTCTGACTTACATTGTCTGAAGTGGACTTTTCTGAGATGGACCGGTTGACTGCTAGGTACTTTGGCTGACGCGAGTTCTGCTGCCATTGGTGATTGACAGATATACTGATGATCCCTTTGGCAGCTGCTGGTTAGAGCAGTTCCTGATTGACAGGTGATTGGCTGATACTGGTTGATTGACAGCTGATTGGCTGACGTGGTGTTCTGTGTCTGTCCACAGTCGAGAGGTGCTACAGGAGATCCTGGATACAGACCTGAGTAACGAAGCCTTCCCTTTCTCTACACACAAAGTCTGTAACGCTGCCGGACACAAGGTAAGAGAAAGGGGCCTGTCTATCTTTCTTCCTGTCTGGCTGGCTCTGTCTGGCTGTCAATCTGGCTAGCAGTTATTTTCCCCTGTCATTCCCACCCTTACACACACTCTTGCCTCATCAAATGTATAATTCAATATGGTACAAATTACTCTGCATCACACAGTGCTGTCAATTGCCACTGGAATTCAAGTAATAAATTCGAATATATGTAAATTTCATGGCGCAGCTTGAAGAAGGGTTGTTTTCTCCTGAGTGTGTATGAGAGAGAGAGCAAGGAGAGGGCGAGTGTGCATATCTTCGTGTGTGAGTGTGCATATCTTCGTGTGTGTGCGTTCATGCGTGCACAAAGGTGGGTTGTTGTACGTGCGTGTTTGTGTGTAGCTGCCTGTGTGTTTGTTTGTTGTGTGTCTTGGCCTAGTTGTGGAGAGTGTGTGGAGGTCTAGGGACCTGTGTGAATGTGCTGTGCCTGTTTATGGGACAGATGGCCTGGCTCACATCACCCCTGTGACTGACTGAGACCTCATGTCAAACACTGCATACTTTTCTAACCTCGCCACCTCGTTCTTTCTATTGCTCTCTCTCATCTGTCCCTCTCCCTCTCTCCATTATTCATGTCTCCCTTAAATCTAAACATGTTAGTCTCTTTCACCATCCAACCTTTTCCTCCTCTCTGCCTCATTGTTGTAGAAAACATTTACGATTGTACATTTAATATATACCTATTTTAAATTTACCAGTTTCTCACAGCTGTAAAATAATCCTGCAGCAACAGCAAATCTGAATTATGTGGATTATAATTAATGGATATTTTTGTAGGGGTTGATGCATTTTTTCAGTGGAAATTACAAACTTTAGAAGCCTTTTCAAACCTTCAATACACTACAAGTTGCATTTCTTGCTGCGCAGTAAAAAAACGATCTGCGACAACAGTGATCAAATTAAGAGACAACCTCTGTATACATGTTTTAGCTTGATAGCTGTAATACATTTGGAGTGTTTTATAAACATACAGCCCTAACTATTACAGTATAAAACACTGGGTCCTCTGTATGTTTCCCAGTAGATGAGCTGAGCAGAGCAGCATTGGAACAGAGTGGCTCTCCAAAATAAAGACTGCTCTATTTCTAACTAAGCCTCCGGCTCAGTGTCGCTAATGCATTCTGTTTTGATTTAGCTGAATTACGTAATATTTTCCTCTGGATCCCCCTTGTTTTTTGGCTTCTGCCTGCCTTCACTAATGCCGCATCCTGTCCTACATTAAGTATGGTCTTGATGGCATTTTAATCCCACTGATGGTGTCACTACTGTGCTGAAAAAACTTTTCTTCTGGGGGTCTCTTTGCCTGTGCTGTGTTTGTCTGTGCCCCAACTCACTCATTACACATCACTTCCTCACACAGGTTTACCGTACCGTGAGGCAGGTTGTTTGGGGGGGGGGGGATAGTGTGCGTGATTATTATTTGTGTGCGTGCGTGATTATTATTTGTGTACGTGCGTGATTATTATTTGTGTACAGTGAGGGGAAAAAAGTATTTGATCCCCTGCTGATTTTGTACGTTTGCCCACTGACAAACAAATGATCAGTCTATAATTTTAATGGTAGGTTTATTTGAACAGTGAGAGACAGAATAACAACAACAAAATCCAGAAAAACACATGTCAAAAATGTTATAAATTGATTTGCATGTTAATGAGGGAAGTAAGTATTTGACCCCCTCTCAATCAGAAAGATTTCTGGCTCCCAGGTGTCTTCTATACAGGTAACGAGCTGAGATTAGGAGCACACTCTTAAAGGGAGTGCTCCTAATCTCAGCCTGTTACCTGTATAAAAGACACCTGTCCACAGAAGCAATCAATCAATCAGATTCCAAACTCTCCACCATGGCAAGACCAAAGAGCTCTCCAAGGATGTCAGGGACAAGATTGTAGACCTACACAAGGCTGGAATGGGCTACAAGACCATCGCCAAGCAGCTTGGTGAGAAGGTCACAACAGTTGTTGCGATTATTCGCAAATGGAAGAAACACAAATTAACTGTCAATCTCCCTCGGCCTGGGGCTCCATGCAAGATCTCACCTCGTGGAGTTGCAATGATCATGAGAACGGTGAGGAATCAGCCCAGAACTACACGGGAGGATCTTGTCAATGATCTCAAGGCAGCTGGGACCATAGTCACCAAGAAAACAATTGGTAACACACTAAGCCGTGAAGGACTGAAATCCTGCAGCACCCGCAAGGTCCCCCTGCTCAAGAAGCACATATACAGGCCCGTCTGAAGTTTGCCAATGAACATCTGAATGATTCAGAGGAGAACTGGGTGAAAGTGTTGTGGTCAGATGAGACCAAAATGGAGCTCTTTGGCATCAACTCAACTCGCCGTGTTTGGAGGAGGAGGAATGCTGCCTATGACGCCAAGAACACCATCCCCACCGACAAACATGGAGGTGGAAACATTATGCTTTGGGGGTGTTTTTCTGCTAAGGGGACAGGACAACTTCACCGCATCAAAGGGACGATGGACGGGGCCATGTACTGTCAAATCTTGGGTGAGAACCTCCTTCCCTCAGCCAGGGCATTGAAAATGGGTCGTGGATGGGTATTCCAGCATGACACTGACCCAAAACACACGGCCAAGGCAACAAAGGAGTGGCTCAAGAAGAAGCACATTAAGGTCCTGGAGTGGCCTAGCCAGTCTCCAGACCTTAATCCCATAGAAAATCTGTGGAGGGAGCTGGTTTTGAGTTGCCAAACATCAGCCTCGAAACTTTAATGACTTGGAGAAGCTCTGCAAAGAGGAGTGGAACAAAATCCCTCCTGAGATGTGTGCAAACCTGGTGGCCAACTACAAGCAACGTCTGACCTCTGTGATTGCCAACAAGGGTTTTGCCACCAAGTACTAAGTCATGTTTTGCAGAGGGGTCAAATACTTATTTCCCTCCATTAAAATGCAAATCAATTTATAACATTTTTTTTCTGGATTTTTTTGTTGTTATTCTGTCTCTCACTGTTAAAATAAACCTACCATTAAAATTATAGACTGATCATTTGTTTGTCAGTGGGCAAACGTACAAAATCAGCAGGGGATCAAATACTTTTTTCCCTCACTGTATGTGTTATGTGAGAGGATCTTGGCCTAGTTCTGTCCGGATCCCTAGAGTTTCCTGCTCTGTGTGGGGGGGGAGAAAGGGACCTGTGTGAGGCTGTGCTGGACAGATGGTCTGGCTGACAGGGCCTCCTCTGGGGCTGACTCCTCAACTATCCTTGCTGTTGTCACATCTCCTCAGCTTCTCCTCACATTCCTCCTGCTCTCCTGCTTCACCAGCCTCTCACCCGCTCTCCTTCTTTAGTCTCACCCTCTCTCCTTCTTTAGTCTCTCACCCGCTCTCCTTCTTTAGTCTCTCACCCGCTCTCCTTCTTTAGTCTCTCACCCGCTCTCCTTCACCAGTCTCTCACCCGCTCTCCTTCACCAGTCTCTCACCCGCTCTCCACCACCAGTCTCTCACCCTCTCTCCTTCACCAGTCTCTCACCCTCTCTCCTTCACCAGTCTCTCACCCTCTCTCCTTCACCAGTCTCTCACCCTCTCTCCTTCACCAGTCTCTCACCCTCTCTCCTTCACCAGTCTCTCACCCTCTCTCCTTCACCAGTCTCTCACCCTCTCTCCTTCACCAGTCTCTCACCCTCTCTCCTTCACCAGTCTCTCACCCTCTCTCCTTCACCAGTCTCTCACCCTCTCCCTTTCACCAGTCTCTCACCCTCTCCCTTTCACCAGTCTCTCACCCGCTCTCCACCACCAGTCTCTCACCCGCTCTCCTTCACCAGTCTCTCACCCTCTCACCTTTACCACCCTCTCTCCTTCACCAGTCTCTCACCCGCTCTCCTTCACCAGTCTCACCCTCTCTCCTTCACCAGTCACTCACCCTCTGTCCTTCACCAGCCTCTCACCTTTACCACCCTCTCTCCTTCACCAGTCTCTCACCCGCTCTCCTTCACCAGTCTCTCACCCTCTCACCTTTACCACCCTCTCTCCTTCACCAGTCTCTCACCCGCTCTCCTTCACCAGTCTCTCACCCGCTCTCCTTCACCAGTCTCTCACCCTCTCACCCTCTCACCTTTACCACCCGCTCTCCTTCACCAGTCTCTCACCCGCTCTCCTTCACCAGTCTCTCACCCGCTCTCCTTCACCAGTCTCTCACCCGCTCTCCTTCACCAGTCTCTCACCCTCTCACCTTTACCACCCTCTCTCCTTCACCAGTCTCTCACCCGCTCTCCTTCACCAGTCTCTCACCCTCTCACCTTTACCACCCGCTCTCCTTCACCAGTCTCTCACCCGCTCTCCTTCACCAGTCTCTCACCCGCTCTCCTTCACCAGTCTCTCACCCTCTCACCTTTACCACCCTCTCTCCTTCACCAGTCTCTCACCCGCTCTCCTTCACCAGTCTCTCACCCGCTCCCATTCACCAGTCTCACCCGCTCCCCTTCACCAGTCTCTCACCCTCTGTCCTTCACCAGTCTCTCACCCTCTGTCCTTCACCAGTCTCTCACCCTCTGTCCTTCACCAGTCTCTCACCCTCTGTCCTTCACCAGTCTCACCCGCTCTCCTTCACCAGTCTCTCACCCTCTCTCCTTCACCAGTCTCTCACCCGCTCTCCACCACCAGTCTCTCACCCTCTCTCCTTCACCAGTCTCTCACCCTCTCTCCTTCACCAGTCTCTCACCCTCTCTCCTTCACCAGTCTCTCACCCTCTCTCCTTCACCAGTCTCTCACCCTCTCTCCTTCACCAGTCTCTCACCCTCTCTCCTTCACCAGTCTCTCACCCTCTCTCCACCACCAGTCTTTCACCCGCTCTCCACCACCAGTCTCTCTCCTTCACCAGTCTCTCATCCGCTCTCCTTCACCAGTCTCTCACCCGCTCTCCTTCACCAGTCTCTCACCCTCTCACCTTTACCACCCTCTCTCCTTCACCAGTCTCTCACCCGCTCTCCTTCACCAGTCTCTCACCCGCTCTCCTTCACCAGTCTCACCCGCTCTCCTTCACCAGACTCTCTCCTTCACCAGTCTCTCACCCGCTCTCCTTCACCAGTCTCTCACCCTCTCTCCTTCACCAGTCTCTCACCCTCTCTCCTTCACCAGTCTCTCACCCTCTCTCCTTCACCAGTCTCTCACCCTCTCTCCTTCACCAGTCTCTCACCCTCTCTCCTTCACCAGTCTTTCACCCTCTCTCCTTCACCAGTCTCTCACCCTCTCTCCTTCACCAGTCTCTCACCCGCTCTCCACCACCAGTCTCTCACCCGCTCTCCTTCACCAGTCTCTCACCCTCTCACCTTTACCACCCGCTCTCCTTCACCAGTCTCTCACCCGCTCTCCTTCACCAGTCTCTCACCCGCTCTCCTTCACCAGTCTCTCACCCGCTCTCCTTCACCAGTCTCTCACCCTCTCTCCTTCACCAGTCTCTCACCCGCTCTCCTTCACCAGTCTCTCACCCGCTCCCCTTCACCAGTCTCACCCGCTCTCCTTCACCAGTCTCTCACCCGCTCTCCTTCACCAGTCTCTCACCCTCTCTCCTTCACCAGTCTCTCACCCTCTCTCCTTCACCAGTCTCTCACCCTCTCTCCTTCACCAGTCTCTCACCCTCTCTCCTTCACCAGTCTCTCACCCGCTCTCCACCACCAGTCTCTCACCCGCTCTCCACCACCAGTCTCTCACCCGCTCTCCACCACCAGTCTCTCACCCGCTCTCCTTCACCAGTCTCTCACCCTCTCACCTTTACCACCCGCTCTCCTTCACCAGTCTCACCCGCTCTCCTTCACCAGTCTCACCCGCTCTCCTTCACCAGTCTCTCACCCTCTGTCCTTCACCAGTCTCTCACCCTCTGTCCTTCACCAGTCTCTCACCCTCTCACCTTTACCACCCTCTCTCCTTCACCAGTCTCTCACCCGCTCTCCTTCACCAGTCTCTCACCCGCTCTCCTTCACCAGTCTCTCACCCTCTCACCTTTACCACCCGCTCTCCTTCACCAGTCTCTCACCCGCTCTCCTTCACCAGTCTCTCACCCGCTCTCCTTCACCAGTCTCACCCGCTCTCCCTCACCAGTCTCACCCGCTCTCCCTCACCAGTCTCACCCGCTCTCCTTCACCAGTCTCTCACCCTCTGTCCTTCACCAGTCTCTCACCCGCTCTCCTTCTCCAGTCTCTCACCCGCTCTCCTTCACCAGTCTCTCACCCGCTCTCCTTCACCAGTCTCTCACCCGCTCTCCTTCACCAGTCTCTCACCCTCTCTCCTTCACCAGTCTCACCCCCTCTCTCCTTCACCAGTCTCACCCCGCTCTCCTTCACCAGTCTCACCACCGCTCTCCTTCACCAGTCTCACCCGCTCTCCTTCCTCTTTTCCTATTTTCTTCTCCCTATCCAGCTCTTTCCCTAGCACATTTTTATCAGTCCCCATCTCCTGTTCCCTTCTTTCTTTCCCATCCGTCTGTTCATCCTCCCACGTTCTCGCTCTCCTCTCTCTGTTTCCTCTCTCCCTGCGGAGAACACTGAGGAGGTTCTTCATTAGAATGTACGGTAGCCAGGCATACAGACCATGTCCTTGAAGATGTGTGTGTGTGTGAGCAGTAGGTAGTAGGAGGGTTACAGAGCAGCTGTGCTGTTCTCCAGAAAGGTTATTTCTCAGTAAAATGCATCAAAACACTGACTAGACCAGTCGGAGCTGCCTGCCTGCTCTCAAGGACAACTCCTACACAATTCCTCTATTTATTCCATTACATCTATATTACATTGGGTTCTGGCCATGCAATTTAAAGTCTCATTACATACAGTTTGTTGGGAAGAGGGAAACTATCAGTTGCAATTTACTGTATCTTATTAGAGCCACGTCATATCCCAGGACATTTAAATTATTAGCACATCCTTCATTAGTTTGTTTATTCACTCACTCACTCACTGTCTTTTACCATTCAATCACTCACTTGCTCATTAATTCTCATTCTGTCACCACCTCCCCCTCTAGGTGCGTGCCATGCGTCTGTCCTTCGTGGGCGAGCTGGGCTGGGAGCTGCACATCCCTAAGGACTCCTGCTTGCCTGTCTACCAGGCTGTCATGGCTGCCGGTGCCAAGCACGGCATCATCAACGCTGGATACAGAGCCATCGACTCCCTCAGTATAGAGAAAGGTATAGTACAGCTTAGCTCTGAGAGAGTTTGGTGGCAGAACAGCAACTTAACTAAGTTCTTCCTGAACCAGCTGTGCTTTTCTGAGCTGAGGGGGCTGGTGGAAACACAACACAATCACCAACTGTGCTTCAGCTATGACATGTTCCAGGAAAACATAGGGCTATTAGTGAGATGTGCCAGTAAAAGATAGGACTTTACTCCCCCTTTTCTCCTGTAACAACAGTGGGATAATCACACACTACAGGTTCTTATAAGCTTTGTTTGGCAATGACACAGAGCACAAGGAGTGGAATGTTAGCTTAACTGACTGGTACCCACGCTAAGAGTACAGTAACAGTCCCATAAAATCCTTAACTGAATGTCTAAACTTCCATAGGCAGCAGACAGCGTATCAGATGTATAGACTTCCATAGGTATCAGTTGTAGTGTTGTCACGATACCACTATCGCGATACTAGAAAGTAAGGAAGCAAAGGAAACAAAACATGAAGCGGACTCAATGTCTTGAGGAAAACAGTCCTAATGTAAGAAAAACAACTGCCATATGTTGTTACCCAGTCACATAAGGACCATAGAGTTTAGTCTGCTTCGTGTTGTATTTGTTGTCAAAGAAAATCTGGTATGATACTGATATCGTGACAACACGGAGCAGAGCTGTAAGTGAAACAGATGGGGGCTGGGGAGATAGAGCGTGTTTGGTTCAATAGATATACAGTAGTACTTTTGGTAATAACAGTAGAGAGCTAAGTTAGCATGTGTCCTTGAGAGAGCAGCAGTAGCATGACTAGCAGAAAGGAGAGGCCCTTACAGTGGCTGCATGATGTATCAGCTGTATCCTATATTGTTAGCCTGTACTTCAACAACACTAGGGATCAACCACTGTGTACAACTACACTGCTCTGTTTAATCTGTTGACAGACCCGGGGGAGCTGGCAGTGTATGTGTATTACAGTAACGTCTTTGAGAGTGCTTAACCTCTGTGCGCTTGCATGGATTCATGTTTCTTTGTATAATGAATGCAGAGGAGGCTGGTGGAAGGAGCTAAAGGTGGATGGGCTCATTATAATGGCTGGAATGTAATATATGGAAAGGTATCAAACATATGGAAACCACGTTTGACTCCATTCCATCCATTACAATGAGCCCATCCTCCTATAGCTCCTCCCACCAGCCTTCACTGACTGAATGTGACTGTTTAAGCCTACATTACATATCTCTCATCCATTCTGTGTCCTACCTCTTCCAAGGTTTGCAGTTTAGTCGGATAGTGACTCCTCTCCTCTCTCCCTAGGCTACAGACATTGGCACGCTGACCTGCGGCCTGATGACACACCTCTGGAGGCGGGACTAGCGTTCACCTGTAAGATGAAGAGCACCATTCCCTTCCTGGGTCGGGCCTCTCTGGAGAAACAGAAGGCTGAGGGACTACGTAGACGCATTGTCTGTTTCACCATTGATGAGTGAGTGCTCACGGTCACCATTACAACTGTTTAGCTTGAGGACATAATTAAATGTCACCAGCATTATACATTTACATTTACGTCATTTAGCAGACGCTCTTATCCAGAGCGACTTACAAACAGGTGCATTCACCTTATAGCCAGTGGGATAACCACTTTACAATGTTTTTATTTATTTTTTATTTTTATTTTTATTTATTTATTTATTTTGGGGGGGGGGGTTGGGGTAAGGGGGGGTAGAAGGATTACTTTATCCTATCCCAGGTATTCCTTAAAGAGGTGGGGTTTCAAATGTCTCCGGAAGGTGGTGAGTGACTCCGCTGTCCTGGCGTCGTGAGGGAGCTTGTTCTACCATTGGGGTGCCAGAGCAGCGAACAGTTTTGACTGGGCTGAGCGGGAACTATGCTTCCGCAGAGGTAGGGGAGCCAGCAGGCCAGAGGTGGATGAACGCAATGCCCTCGTTTGGGTCCTCGGTTTCTTCCTCCTTCCATGGGGGTCTTTGATGACTCCAGTTAGAGTGGTGTGAGTTTCTCTTCTTTTTAAAGTCAACATGACCATGGCCTTAACAACAACCATAGAAATCACAGAATCATCATTTCTAAATATTCTTCCCTGCTGTAAGTGTAATGTAGCAGACCTGGTTTGGTCTAAATGTGAGGGACTAAGTGATGCAGTTCTGATAATGTTTCCAGTAATTTACTAAAACTGCTGTGGTTTGATTAGAAGGGATTCAGTAAGTGGATAAGTGGATTTAAAGCACTGGCAGCCTGACGTGATATTGTTTTCTGATTTGATTCACTGAGACTGCTTATGATGGTCTGAGAGTATTTAGGGGCCTTTTGGCAAACTCCAAGTGGGCTGTCATGTGCCTTTTACTGAGGAGTGGCTTCCATCTGGCCACTCTACCATAAAGGCCTGATTGGTGGAGTGCTGCAGAGATGGTTGTCCTTCTAGAAGGTTCTCCCATCTTCACAGAGGAACTCTGGAGCTCTGTCAGAGTGACCTTCGGGTTCTTGGTCACCTCCCTAACCAAGGCCCTTCTCCCCCGATTGCTCAGTTTGGCCGGTCAGCCAGCTCTAGGAAGAGTCTTGGTGGTTCCAAACTTCTTCCATTTAAGAATGATGGAGGCCACTGTGTTCTTGGGGACCTTCAATGCTGCAGAATTTTTTTTGTACCCTTCCCCAGATCTGTGCCTTGACACAATGCTGTCTCTGAGCTCTACGGACAATTCCTTCAAACTCGTGGCTTGGTTTTTGCTCTGACATGCACTGTCAACTTTGGGACCTTATAGAGACAGGTGTGTGCCTTTCCAAATCATGTCCAATCAATTGAATTTACCACAGGTGGACTCTAAGTCAAAGGGTCTGAATACTTATGTAAATAAGGTATTTGGATTTTAAATACATTTGCACCAAAAAAAACAGTTTTCACTTTGTCATTATGAGGTATAGTGTGTAGATTGATGAGGGAACAAAATACTTTAATCAATTTTAGAATAAGGCTGTAACGTAACAAAATGTGGAAAAAGTCAAGGGCTCTGAATACTTTCCGAATGGTGTGTGTGTGTGTGTCTGTCTGTCTGTATAATTGGCAGCCAACCTACCCTCGATATTTATTGGAAATTTGCATGAAGCTCATCACCGTGCACTTAACCACTATAAGTTATGAAATAAGTTATGAAGTTCATCATAGCTTATTCCATCTGCCTATAAACTCTGCATGCTTTTCCATGTGGTGGTGGTGGTAGGCTATAACATCATCACGTGACTCCAAGTTCACTGCAGTTGTATCTGAAAAAAGATATATCCCACCTTGTTTAGCGTATGTTGTTTTGTCAACAACTTCGCTGTTTCCTGTCGTGGCTTTTCTTCATCCGCATGAAGTGGTTGGATGGAAATCTGGTTTATGTCTCTCCTTGTCCTCTTTCTTCATCTCTCTAACATTACATCCTCCTGAACAGGTCTGTGTGACGTAGCTGAACCTGACACCTCTGTCTGTTCCTACTAACAGGAAAGTCCCGATGTTCGGTCTGGAAGCAATCTTCCGGAACGGCGTTCCTGTAGGCCATCTGCGGCGCTCTGACTACGGATTCTTCATTGACAAGCAGATCGGATACGGATACATCCGCAACCCTGACGGAGGAGTGGTCAGTAATGTATAGTTGGCTACACACAGACATACACACGCATACACACACGACTCAACTCACCCACCCACACGATCTCCGTCATCACCATCACCACCACCACCACAAGTAGAAGGAACATTAACAGCCTTTTTTTCTTCTTCGTTGGGAGATGGGATTTATATTATAATTGGTGGTGTTCTGGCCAGCACGCTCTTAACGATTGGCAGACAGGAAAACACTGCTTGTTTCCAGCTCTTTAGAAACGCTTCATTGCTGCTCTGCTCTGCTCCTCCTCTGGCTGGGAAGCTATGACTCCTCTCAGAGCCCACTCTGTGTGGGTGTGTACATGTGTTCTGGAACTCAGTCTCTTCCTCCTATTATCAGTCATCTCTTGGCTCTAGCCTGATCAACTCAGCCTTCAGACAACAGCTTTTGCTTGGTAAAGACAATATTCTGGAACTTTTATTATCCGTTCCTTGTGTTGGAGCAGATGGCCAGCTTTGCATATAATCATACCATGTCATCGCATATCTTGCATTTTAACAACTTCATATTGGATTCCGAATGACAATTGAGTCAGATTCTAGTACCAGGGCTTTGACACACACATAAGCTCTGGTTGTTTCCTCGGAAACTGAGACAACTTTTCTTCCAGCATTAAAAGTATTTTGAAAAGCTTAATTGGTGAAACTGCCAGGTCAGTTTGAGATTACAACAACAAAGACATTACAGCAAACAACAAACCCCCCTTCCCCCCGCGTGCAATGAACAGCAGAATACAAAACAGTACAATAAGTAATCCCTAATGTCAATTACATTTTAAGAGCTTTATGCTTTCAAAGCTGTTAACCAGGGTTTCTGGGGGGAAAGTTTCTTTGTGTATCATATGTGACTCCATGTGTACATCCTGTGTTATTTTCCTTGCCCCTCATTATAAAACCTGTAGTGATAGAATAAGGCCCAGTGGACTAACCTGGTACCACCTCAGTGTGCCCTACCAGGCCGAGCAGGTTGTGACTCAGTGGATGACCGTTGTCTTGTTCACTGAGATGCTGCCATACTGTGTGTGTGAGTGTTGCAGGGCTGTGTGTCTTAGGGAGTGAGACACCACATCTCTAGGTCTCCACCTGTCCCAGAGGATATATATTCCCCTATCACTTATCATTGGGCTCACATCCCCTCCCATCACATCAGCCCAACGTAGTGTGCACACACACACACACACACACACACACAAAAAGCCCTGGCTTTGGCCCTGCGCTACAGCGCTCTACAGGCCCGCCTACGCTGCAGTAAGGGTCAGTCAGCGTCAGAAGCAGCTCATCACATGGCTCTGAAACCTCTCCTCGTCTTCTACTGCTGCTGCTGAGGTCAGAGTGGCAGGGAGGGATGAATCTGCCTCACTGATGAGAGAGAGAGAGAGATCTCTCTCCAATGGACTTCGACTGCGGTTTGGTACAGACTAGTAGCTAGGGTAGGCCTGCCTCCAGCCCAGCTCGTTTTTGGAGAGTTATAATTAGCCAGAGCAGGGGGCACAGCGCTGCCAGGGAGGGAAGCAAAGGAAAGACTCATTGGGCCGGAATAGTTTTGACATTGAGATGTGAATGAACTGGCTGTTTCATAACCTCATCAGTCTTAGACCGCTTATTAAATGTGGGAATTGGCCTATATGTATAGAGCTAAATTCAAATATTTCTTACAGCAAAAATATGAAAAGCATAAGCATGGTAGCAATTGAAAGGGAACAGTTAGGAGATTATGGGAAAATTATTAGACCAAAGATGAGGACAGAACAGTTTACCTGACACAACATTATACTGTTGATTTTATATGCATTTTACATTTACTGTACTTTTCGCCGCATTTGTTGACAACGAAATCTGAATATACTCTGGATACATTCAGTAACATAATATCCTGGAAAATGTGGGGTAGGTGCAACATAAGACAAAACAATTACAAGGGTTTGAGTGAGAGGTCTACCTGGTGTCTCCAAGTGGCCACACACCTCTCCAAAGTGTGCACAGTTCCTAAGTAATTTCAATGCACTTTTATGACTCAAAGAAGAGTCTTCAACTATAAGGTGTTTTTTTTAGCTCTCCTAGCTGTGCCGTTGAGGAACTAGATCAAACACACATTTAGTTGTTTTGTTTGGAACACAACCCTGCATCCCCGCCATCACACAATTGCTGTTGCAATCCAAAAACGGTGCATTATTAATACGCAATCTGGGTCAGGTGGGCATCATTTGAAAGCTTGTCCTGTTGCTAACATGACTAGCTAAGTTATAAAATACGATATTACAGTGTTAGGCTTTCACAATGCAATTCAGGGAAACGGATCATAATTTTGGTGCGCATAGAAAGGATCATGAGTGCATTCAGGTGCATGTGCCACGGCAAATTTTCTTCAGAATAGACAAACAGGCTCTTTCTGTTCAGAACAACCCAGGGTATGACTCCATATCATCTTGAAACTGTACATCAAACATAGTGATCATGAACATTGACATTTGCATATGACATGAGTTTTATGATCCCTGGAGAATAATCAGGATGAGCTCTGTTTGAGACTATCCTATCAACGTGATCTGAAGAACTGTAATATACTATGTTTCTTGGAGTCGTGGCTGAACAAGGACATGGTCTATATAAATCGAGCTGTTTTTTCTATACATCGGCAGGACAGAACAGCTGCGTCGGAAGCTCAGAGGGGGTGTGTGGCAATCTCTAATATTAAGGAAGTCTCGAGGTTCTGCTCGTCTGAGTTAGAATACCTCATGATAAACTGTAGACCACACTATTTACCAAGAGTTTAAATCAATATTTACCACCCCAAACCGATGCTGGCACTAAGACCGCACTCAATGAGTTGTATAGGGCCATAGGCAAACAAGAAAATGCTCACCCAGAGGTGGAGCTCCTAGTGGCCAGCGACTTTAATGCAGGAAAACTGAAATCCGTTTTACCTAATTTCTACCAGCATGTCACCTGTGCAAATAGAGCCAAAAACTCTAGATCACTTTTACTCTACACACAGAGACACATACAAAGCTCTCCCTCGCGCACCATTTGGCAAATTTGAACTTAACTCTATCCTCCTCAAAACAGGAAGTACCAGTGACTCGCTCAATACGGAAGTGGTCAGATGAAGCGAATGCTAAGCTACAGGACTGTTTCGATAGCACAGACTGGAATATGTTCTGGGATTCATCCGATGGCATTGAGGAGTTTACCACATCAGTCACCGGCTTCATTAATAAGTGCATCGACGACGACGTCCCCCACAGTGACCGTGCGTACATATCCCAACCAGAAGCCATGGATTACAGGCAACATCCGCACTGAGCTAAAGGCTAGAGCTGCCACTTTCAATGACCGGGACACTCATCCGGACGCTTATAAGAAATGGCTCACAACAACACCATCATCCCAGACACCCTGGATCCACTCCAATTCAAATACAGCCACAACAGATCCACAGATGACGCAATCTCTATTGCACTCCACACTGCCCTTTCCCACCTGGACAAAAGGAACTCCTATGTGAGAATGCTGTTCATTGACTACAGCTCAGCGTTCAACACCATTGTGCCCTCCAAGCTCAACACTAAGCTAAGGATCCTGGACTTCCTGACGGGCTGTCCCAGGTGGTGAGGGTAGGCAACAACACATCTGCCACGCTGACCCTCAACACGGGGGCCCCTAAGGGGTGCTGCTTAGTCCCCTCCTTTACTCCCTGTTCACCCAAGACTGCATGGCAGTGCACGATTCCAACACCATCATTAAGTTTGCAGACGACATGACTGTGGTAGGCCTGATCACCGATGACGATGAGACAGCCTACAGGGAGGAGGTCCGAGACCTGGCAGTGTAGTCCCAGGACAACAACCTCTCCCTCAACGTCAAGACAAAGGAGCTGATCGTGGACTACAGGAAACGGAGGGCCTTCATCCACATCGATGGGGCTGTCGGTGTCTACATCACTAAGGAACTATCATGGGCCACAAACATCAACACAGTTGTGAAGAGGGCACGACAACGCCTCTTCCCCCTCAGGAGGCTGAAAAGATTCTGCTTGGGCCCTCAGATCCTCAAAATGTTCTACAGCTGCACCATTGAGAACATCTTGACTGGCTGCATCACCGCTTGGTATGGCAACTGCTTGGCATCCGACCGCAAGGTGCTACAGAGGGTAGTGCGTACGGCCCGTAGGGCCGAGCTCCCTGCCATCCAGGACCTCTATACCAGGCGGTGTCAGAGGAAGTCCCTAAAAATTGTCAGACTCCAGCCACCCAAGTCATAGATTGTTCTCTCTGCTACCGCATGGCAAGCGATACCGATGCACCAAGTCTGGAACCAACAGGAACCTGAACAGCTTCTACCCCCCTGCTATAAGACTGCTAAATAGTTAACCAATAGCTACCCGGAATATCTGCATTGACCCTTTTTGCACTAACTCTTTTGACTCATTATACGCTGCTGTTACTGTTCATTATCTATCCCATTGCCTAGTTACTTTATCCCTACCTATATGTACATATCTACCTCAAATACCTCGTACCCCTGCACATTGACTCGGTGCTGGTACCCCGTGTATATATCCATGTTATCGTTACTCATTGTGAATTTCCTTGTTATTATTGTTCTATTTATTCCTCGTTCCTCATTTCACTGTTTTTTAAGCATGTGACAAATCAAATGTGATTTCATTTCTTGTAGCGTGAGGGGCTCAAGTTCAGAACGGCTGTCAATCAAAACCCATACAGCACTGTGAAGCGCAGAGCCAGAGCTCTGATGTCATGTATAGCATATTACTGTACAGCCACTACATTCCAATTTTGCCGTTTATCAGTGCCCAAATCTGCCATTTCAACCCGTATATATGGGTACGAGTGCAAAGGGCTATAGAAAGGGAAACAATGAAATACAGTTTCTCAGGGATCATCAACTAAAAACTTTATTTTAAATTTTTCTTGAGTCAGCCCAACCAAATATTGTATTTGACTAAAACATAATCATTTCAAACCTTGGTTTTAGTCTTTTATTTAAAAAACAAACATTCTAAAATATATAACGTATTTCTATTTTTAAGAATTTGCTCTGAGAACTTTCGGCGGCCAAAGAAAATCAGTTGCGGGCCGAATTTGCCTGCCAGTTGATGAGCCCTGCAGTATCTAATCAGGAATCGTGCTTTTGGAGAGAGGAGTCAGGTCGCATATCAAAGTAATGCTTTACTTTAACATCATTAGGAACAGTCTAAGATTCCCTAAGCTTTCAGATCTAAGGATGGATTAAGAGTTCCTCTATCTCTGAGTAAAGGTGTGGATTTAACGGTGTCTGCTCTTTATCCTTTCTTTTCTCTCTCTCTAAACTAATTTTATCTCCATCTCACTCTCTATCTGCACTCTCTCTTTTGCACATTCTCGCTCTCTTTCGCTCATTCTCTCTCTCAGGTAAATGCTGACTTCATAAAGAGTGGGAAGTTCACTCTGGAGAGGATGGGAGTGGTGTACGAGGCCAAGGCCCACCTCAAGTCGCCCTTTGACCCCTCAAACAACCGTGTGAAGGGCATTTACCCTGACAACTACCACAACGTTTACAAAGCCAACGCACAATAATGTACATCAAAGGTGTGATTGTGATTGGACAATGTGCCTGTTTGTATATGTCCCTGATCTCCCCCAGCATATCCCCATGTTGGAGTCGGACCTGAGTTCAAATACTATTTGAAATCTTTCAAATACTTTGAGCTTTTGCTCTAGCCTGCCAGGAGTGCCAGGTGGGCAGGGTTTTGCACTTTTTTCTGGACTTTTCTATTGGTTAAATTGCAACAGGCAAGCTCAATCAAGCACAGCTAAAGTATTTGAAATTATGTCAAATATTATTTGAACCCAGGTCTGGTTGGAGTATCATGTGAGGTACATGTTTGTCTCTGTCTGGTGCTAAGCTTGAGAATAGCATTGTTTTATGTCCATATTAATGAGGTATAATTCCATGTAAAAAGAGCCCATGAACCACAGATTAGTCGCAAGCTTGGTAGTCTTACGGTACCATACCTCATCACCATATTATTCTTATGGCTGGAGGTGTTACCAGCTTGGGAACTCTTTTTCTGTAAGTCTTAAATCATCTCTGTGATTATCAAGTAGAAAATATGATATTAAAGTTAGTGATTAACAAATAGTTCACAGGGTAATATACTGTACTTAATGTGCCTTGCTTTTTTGAACTACTAAAAAATAACATGTATAAACTGCAATAAATTCTTAGTTTCATTAATGTCTCTGGTGCTGCTATTGGTGAGCATGTTTTGCAATCCCATTGGTTCAACTTAGCTTTTATTGTGTTAATATTAGTGTAGGCTAACTGCAGTGCTGATACCCAATGAAAACTGCTTGCTGAATTGGACTCTAATAATGCATGAATGAAATATTACTGTGAAAATATAGAAAAACTGCTTGCCTGTGAATTCCTCAATACACGTTATTGATTAATTTCAAATACAATCCATGAGCTATTTGGCATAGACAATGTCATTTGTTTTAGCGTTTATTCTGTTCTTTGTGAACTGAGCTGGACTGTTCTTTGTATACTGAACATAACGTTTCAGTTGTTGCAAGGCAAGCTGGGTCATGTGGTCTTAACTCAATGTTGTCTGACTTCTTCCAGCTTCAATGTGATCTTACATTTTCACATACATCATGATCATTTAGATATAATATAATAATAATAGTGTTCTCTTTAATTCTGTGAATGTGATAATGAAATCATGCTAGTACTGTATGCTATCTTGATGAGTGATGATACCATTGGATCAACTGGATGTGATGTGCCATCCGCTGCACTTGTGGTAGAGAAGTACTTCACCGGGGGGCGGGGGGATGCGATGCACCATGATGGGCTCACTGCTTTGGCAGGGCCTCTGGAGCTGTGATGTCACTACAGGAAGCTCCTGCCTCTCCCAGTCGCCCTGTCACAGGACCACATAAACAGTCACGCAAGGTGACAAGTTTGTGTGAACAACATTGTAGTGTGAGGACTTTAAATGTACTATTAACTTTTGCCTTGTCTCGTGTGATGGTTACCTCCACATTTGAACTAATGAACTGTGTGTTTGATCATGTGTGTTATGCATGGTATTTGTGCATATGTCTGTGCAGTGGTTCTCTATGAGCATATCCCCTGTATGGTACAGTTAGTCTCCAGTCACGCAGGTCCCTGACGATGGGCTGTGCCAGCCTGGCATACATATGCCCATCCAAACACTGGGACCTGGTTGGCAGGGAGGGCTGCACGATTCAGCCTGAGACCAAGGGCGCAGGTTCAGGTGAGGATGTCATGGTAAATGAAATACTCACTCACCGCCTCCCTCCCCTGCCACTGGCCCTGTCTATATCTGTCACTAGCCCAGCTGCCATCAGCCAGTCAGAAACACACATCCCCAGTCATAAAAAAAAAACGTTGTTTTACAGAGTCAGCCATAGTAATACGGCGCCCCTTGAGCAAATTAGGGTTAAGTGCCTTCCTCAAGGGCACATTAACAGATTTTACACCTTGTCAGCTCAGGTATTCGAACCAACCACCTTTCGGTTTAATGGCCCAACGCTGTACCCGCTAGGCTACCTGCCACCCTCATTTCATAGAGCACTGTGGTAAACTGCTACTGTAAATTCCAAATTCATGGCCATTTAATATGGAGTTGGTCCCCCCTTTGCTGCTTTAACAGTTTCCACCCTTCTGGGAAGGCTTTCCACTAGATGTTGGAACATTGCCTCGGGGACTTGTTTCCATTCAGCCACCAGCATTAGCGACGTCGGGCACTGATGTTGGGCGATTAGGCCTGGCTCGCAGTCGGCGTTCCAATTCATCCCAAATGTGTTCGATGGGGTTGAGGTCAGGGCTCTGGGCAGGCCAGTCCAGTTCCTCCACACCGATCTCGACAAACCATTTCTGTATGGGCCTCGCTTTGAGCATGGGGCCATTGTCATGCTGAAACAGGAAAGGGCCTTCCCCAAACTGTTGCCACAACGTTGGAACCACAGAATCATCTAGAATGTAATTGTATGCTGTAACATTTAGATTTCCCTTCACTGGAACTAAGGGGCCTAGCCCGAACCATGAAGAACAGCCCCAGACCATTATTCCTCCTCCACCAAACTTTACAGTTGGCACTATGCATTGGTGCAGGTAGCGTTCTCCTGGCATCCGCCAAACCCAGATTCGTCTGTCAGACTGCCAGATGGCGAAGCGTGATTCATCACTCCAGAGAACACGTTTCCACTGCTCCAGAGTCCAATGGCGGCGAACAGTGGTGGAAAAAGTACCCAATTGTCATACTTGAGTAAAAGTAAAGATACCTTAATAGAAAATGACTCAAGTAAAAGTGTAAGTCACCCAGTAAAATACTACTTGAGTAAAAGTATTTGGTTTTAAATACACTTAAGTATAAATAATTTCAAATTCCTTATATAAAGCAAACCAGACGGCATCATTTTCTTGTTCTTTTTTATTTACGGATAGCCAGGGGCATGCTCCTTTACAAATGAAGGGATGTTCTCTGGATAAGTGTGTGAATTAGGCAATTTTCCTGTCCTGCTAAGCATTCAAAATGTAATGACTACTTTTAGGTGTCAGGGAAAATGTATGGAGTAAAAAGTACATAATTTTCTTTAGGAATGTAGTAAAGTTAAAGTTGTCAAAAATAGAAATAGTAAAGTACAGATACCCCCCAAAATAACTTAAGTAGTACTTTCAAGTATTTTTACTTAATTACTTTACACCACTCCAGCCGACGCTTGGCATTGCACATGGTGATCTTAGGCTTGTGTGCGGCTGCTCGGCCATGGAAACCCATTTCATGAAGCTCCCGACGAACAGTTCTTGCGATGACGGGGGTGTACTTACAGAGAATAGCTTGGCGGAGGACTGGTTACAGACCATGGAGATGGGAGCGGTATTGTAGAGATTGTTGAGCTCCTCTCCACTGAAGGAGTCCCAGGACAAAGCGGTGAACTGGTCGGTCACACTGGTCTGACCACAGCTACACACATCACCACCCTGGAACCTGAGAGGAGGGAGGGAGGGAGGGACACAAAGGGAGAGGGGGAGAATGAGAGGGCAGTGAGGGTGGATGAGACATTAAGTGACCAAGCATGGTCATGCTTATATTGTAACTTCCTGATAGACAGAGCTTTGTTGTAAAAAGTGCATCAGCATAAGGATGTGGCTTAATATGGATCAGGTTGACATTATTGTATGTGTTGGTATGTTTTGCAGGGCCCGGTTTCCCAAAAGCATCTTAAGGCTAAGTTAATCGTTAGAACCTAGGAGCATCGTTAAATCTCTGAGCCGGTTTCCAAAACAATCGTACTAAAGTTGCACTTGAAATCGCTATTAACCATCTACCCCAGACCACTGGTAGAACAGTTACAGCTACTGTAGCTGTAAGTGTGTCGTCAGATGCTTTTTTTTTGCCATTACGCATCACTTTATACATAGAAGATCACCGCTAAACATAGAATCAGGATGTTTATCTGTCTTTCTGTGACCGCCTATAACCGCCACTTTAATACAGCTGCGACCGGAAGTTATTTTCGTAGCAGGTTAGGAGAGCATTTTCGCTAACCCTAACTATTTTCCTAACCTTAGCCTAATTCTCCTAACCTGCTGCATAAGTTCTCCTAACCTGCTACGAAAAAGTCACTTCCGGTTATAGCTATATTGAAGTGGCATGAAAAGTGTTTCTCCTGATAACTTCAGAACGAAGTTGGTAATGTCTTTGCAATTGTTACAAACAAGCGAAGGATAAAAGGATGCTTCAAATGAAAACAGATGACTGCATTAAAAGACAAATACAGTATTTGGCTGCATAGGCCTATATAATTCAATCATATTGAAATACCTTTCATGTTCAATCAATTGAGTTCTATTTTGCTGATTGTAGGGTACCGTCTGTCATTTTTGCCTCAATATAGTTCATGATGTGTAACAACATGCTCAATGATGTGCCAAATCTGTGATTTTGTGCATTATTATAGGGTTGGCCGAAGCACTCTAGGAGCTGATTCGTAGTCAGTATTGTGGAACAATTCTAACGTTAAGATATGAATGGAGAAAGCTGATCTGAGAGCAGTGCTGCCTTTCTTTCGATATCAATATCGACACTTGCTCCAACGACACACTTAGTGAACTTTCCCACTGTAGTATTTTGGGAAACGCATGTGACGTCTTTGGCCATTATAGTAATAATGCATTGTTAAAACACTCTAAACTACCTCTAACTTCCTTCATACTGAACACAGAGACATACAAATGGTATCCACAACTGACTCTGGGAAGTAGATAAAGGGCCTTATTGCCAAAATCCCGACGTATCCCTTTTAGTTCCATTGCTATCGGGAAACCAAGTGTCTTCTGCTGGTTAGTGTGATGTGTGAGTTGATTTAATCTGCTTAACATAAGAGCTGTTTGATGTGGAGAAGATTGATTGGTCTCGAGAGATTGTTTCTATAATGGTAGTAGTCAGCAAAACAAAAAATAAAGATACAGTGTATGATCGGTTAAAGATGGCAGCTAACTCTTCTTAATAAAGAGGATGGGTGTCTCCTATTAGCTATCCTGTGCATGTCTTACCAGCAGATGAAGCTACAGTATTGTGTGTGTGTGTGTGTGTGTGTGTGTGTGCAGCCTGGCTTGGCCTCAAAGACTAGATGTAACATAGTAAACCTAAATCTGTGCCACTCAAATTAGTATTATATGTTACGGTTACATAACATGGTATGGTTACATAAGACAGAAGGTTACTTAAGCCAAAAACAAAAGGAGGGAGGTTGGTTTGGGAGGATGGGTGGGCGTATAACGCAAACGTCTAGCAACCCAAATGTTACCTGTTCGAATCACATCTCGGACAACATTAGCATTTTAGCTACTTAGCAACTTTGGAACTACATACTACTTTGCAACTACTTAGCATGTAAGCTAACCCTTCCCCTAACCTTAAACCCTAACCCTTAACCCCTAACCCTAACCTCTAGCCTAGCTAATGTTAGCCACCTAACTAACGTTAGCCACAACAAATTGGAACTCGTAACATATTATAGGCATTACAAATTCGTATCACTTTTTCCAAATTTTGTTACGTTACAGCCTTATTCTAAAATGGATTCAATAAATACAAGTCCTCATCAATTTACACACAATACCCCATAACGACAAAGCAAAAACAGGTTAAGAAATAAAAAAACAGAAATACCTTATTTACATAAGTATTCAGACCCTTTTTGCTATAAGACTAGAAATTGAGCTCAGATGCATCCTGTTTCCATTGATCATCCTTGAGGTGTTTCTACAACTTGATTGGAGTCCACCTGTGGTAAATTCAATTGATTGGACATGATTTGGAAAGGCTCACACCTGTCTATATAAGGTCCCATAGTTGACAGTGCATGTCAGAGCAAAAAACAAGCAATGAGGTTGAAGGAATTGTCCGTAGAGCTCAGAGACAAGATTGTGTTGAGGCACAGATGTGGGGAAGGGTACCAAAAAATGTATGCAGCATTGAAGGTCCCCGAGAACACAGTGGCCACCCGGCCAAACTGAACAATTGGGGGAGAAGCGCCTTGGTCAGGGAGGTGACCAAGAACCCAATGGTCACTCTGACAGAGCTCCAGAATTCCTCTGTGGAGATGGTAGAACCTTCCAGAAGGACAACCATCTCTGCAGCACTCCACCAATCAGTCCTTTATGGTAGAGTGGCCAGACGGAAGCCACTCCTGAGTAAAAGGCATATGACAGCCCGCTTGGAGTTTTTCAAAAGTTACCTAAAGGACTCTCAGACCATGAGAAACACGATTCTCTGGTCTGATGAAACCAATATTGAACTCTTTGGCCTGAATGCCAAGTGTCACGTCTGGATGAAACCTGGCACCATCCCTAAGGTGAAGCATGGTGGTGGCAGCATCATGCTGTGGGGATGTTTTTCAGCAGCAGGGCCTGGGAGACTAGTCAGGATCAAGGGAAAGATGGATGGAGCAAAGAGTAGAGAGATGCTTGATGAAAACCTGCTCAGGACCTCAGACTGGGGCGAAGTTCACCTTCCAACAGGACAACGACCCAAAGCACACAGCCAAGACAGCGCAGGAGTGGCTTCGGGACAAGTCTCTGAATGTCCTTGAGTGGCCCAGCCAGAGCCCGGACTTGAACCTGATCGAACATCTCTGAAAAGACCTGAAAATAGCTGTGCAGCGACGCTCCCCATCCAACCTGACAGAGCTTGAGAGGATCTGCAGAGAAGAATGGGAGAAGCTCCCCAAATACAGGTGTGCCAAGCTTGTAGTGTCATACCCAAGAAGACTCGAGGCTGAATTGCTGCCAAAGGTGCTTCAACAAAGTACTGAGTAAAGGGTCTGAATACTTATGTAAAAGTGATATTTTTATTTTTAATAAATGTGCAAACATTTCTACAAACCTGTTTTTGCTTTGTCATTATGTGGTATTGAGTGTAGATTGATGAGGGGGGAAAAACAATTTAATCTGTTTTAGAATAAGGCTGTAACGTAACAAAGTGGAAAAAGTCAAGGGGTCTGAATACTTTCCGAATGCACTGTATCATACTTATTGGAGGGAGACAGATTTGATTCCAGGTTGGTATGCATGAGCAAGCACGCTTGCGTTGGTGTGTGTGTGTGTTACTTGTTGATGAAGCTAATGTACTTTTGCAAGTAGCCAGGGTCCACGTTGCTCTTGCACAGCTCCAGTTGAGTCCGGGGATAGTAGTTCATAGTTCACACACATCTCCTCCATGATCCCAAAGCCTCCCTGGATCAACATGAGGAGAGAGAAATAGAGAGGGAGGGAGAGAGAGGTCAGGTTCCTAGGCTTACCTCTGTCCTAATAACCTCGGAAACAGCAGGCAGCACTGTGTGTCTGTCTGTCTCTCTGTTGGTCTGTGTCTGTCTCTGTCTGTCTTGTCTCTGTCTGTGCGCGTGCACGTGTGTGTGCAGCACCATCAGCAGACAGCAGCCCAATGCAGCTGTACACTGCTCTGAACATCCCACTGTGTCTGAACCCAGATTAGTGAAATCTGGGCTGGGCAGTAGATCCTCTCAAAGTAGAGCCTCTGAGCCCTGTCTGTGGTTGGAGGATATGCCTACATTAAACCCATAGAGCTGGTTGGCTACAGTTAGTGTATATAAGCTACTCATGACACTGTGTGTGTGTGTGAGGTGTGTCTCCACTTGCGTGCTATATAAACATGTACAATATTCTTTATTGATACACGTGTCTCCGTGCATGGCTGCACCTGCAATATAAACATACTGTAGCATACTCACTACTGTAGGCTGGGTCCTGTCCTCTGTGTTGTATGTACACTTTGTCAGGAGGACATCACCCTATGGGGAGGACACACAAACACACACTCAAATCAGGCAATGTTCGGGCAGATGTGTTTCACTTCTAGTCATATGCGATATCAAACTAACAACAAGTGTGCTGTGGTTTACAGAATATTTGCGTTGTTCGTTTTAAAACAGGCAACTCTGCATCTTTGTTGTCTGGCAGCAGAGCAGATGCAGTGACAGACTGTAGCAGTATTATGTATCAGCGTTTTTGTCTTATGTCCTCAGGCATTTCCTTCCTTTCCATGTCTGTAATAGTCCCTTCTGTCTTTCACTGTTCCCTTAACTGTGTCATCTTATTCCCCACACGCACGCCGAACACACTCATGCACACACACTGAAATGTATCTAATCTTATTCCACCTCCTTAGACAGTTGTGACAGTAAAAAGAGGAGCCAACATACTTGCAGGCAGCACAGTAACCATCTTTCTTAGCATTCTGACTATCTGGAGGAGACGACAACAAAAATACTTCACAAACACATCCATTAGATTGTTCTCAAAACACAACACTATCCCACAGTGATTTCTTGTTTTTAGGTCGCTCATAGTTGTCTTGTCTCTAGATTAGTTAGAGGGGCTGAATGCAATAGAGGCAGGGGAGTCTCATTTGACACCACAGTGATTTCTTGTTTTTATGTCACTCAGTGTTGTCTCTTGTCTAGTCTATGAGCTGAATACAGGGCAGTGGAGAGAGTCTCACTTGACACCACCCAGATTGAGATTACGTGGAAACAACGTTGATTCAACCAGTGTGTGCCCAGTGGGCAGTGTCTTGTTTGTATACCACTCAGAGAAGTTTGGAGACTGCTTAGAGAAGCTTGAGACATAGGAAAGAGTTGTATTACAGGCAGACGAGTCTCACGGCAGACACCAGTACTGTGTTGTGTTCTGCAGAAGCCCAAAAGATGTGTATGTGTCCTACCTCACTAAAGCCTGGAGCATTTAGCAGTACCCTAACAGATGCCAGACAGACAGTCAGCACTTACTGATGCCCTACTTTACCTGACCTGAAACTGACAGAGAGAGAGAGCTCTGTCCAGGTGTTATGTGGGAGGGTGTGTGTGTGTGTGTGTGTGTGTGTGTGTGTGTGTGTGTGTGTGTGTGTGTGTGTGTGTGTGTGTGTGTGTGTGTGTGTGTGTGTTTCTTGGTTGCATGCGTTTGTTGGTGCATGTGTACCCAGAGGTGTTACCTGATAGTGGGTGCTGAAATGCTTGTTCTCCTGTACTACTTCCACCCCTCACCAGGACAGTCCTCACCCCTCTCCCAGCCAGGTGAGTGTGCAGCTGGGATACAAATATTTTAATCCCCCCTGGAGGCAGGGCCTGGTGGAGGTCAAGAGAGGAATTCGATTTTATTCAGTTTCATTTGTACTGAGATACTGTTTGTTATTTGTTTGTGTTTATTTGGATCCCCATTAGCTTTTGCAGAAGCAGCAGCTCCTCTTCCTGGGGTCCACAAAAAACACGACAAGTAACAAAACACTGATACACTGATAGACAAGGACAGTAACACAAATAACGATATACAAACAATGCAACTACTAAAAAATAATACAAACAATACAACAAAATAATGTGTGTTAGTGTTTGTGTCCCCTCACAGTCGCCGTAGTTCCATGAGTTTTTTTTTTAATCAGTTTTTTTTATAGGTAATTTTGCTGTTTGCTTGAGTATTTGGAGATGGAAGGGAGTTCCATGCGATCATGGCTCTGTATAAAACTGTGTTGCTGTGAATTCGTTTTGGACTTGGGGACTGTGAAGAGACCTCTGGTGGCATCTCTTGTGGGGTATGTATAGTTGTCGGTGCTGAATGTTATTTGATTATGCAGACAATCTGGAATTTTTGTCAATTTGATTATGAAGACAATCTGGAATTTTTGTCACAGTAACACTGTATTTCTCATAACTAGAAGAGAAGCAGTTAATCTCTCGTCCACCCTCAACCAGGAAAGACTGCCATGCATGTTGTTGGTGTTAATTCTGTATGTGCAGTTAAGGGCAAGGCGTGCTGCTCTGTTTTGAGCCAGCTACAGCTTTGCCAGGTCTTTCTTTGCTGCGCTTTACCATATTACCGGACAGTAATCGAGATGGGACAAGAGCAGAGCCAGAACAACAACTACAGTTGGTCTGCGTATTTTACACAAAAATCATATTTTTATAGCCCTCTCCCATAACCATATTCACAACAACTTTATCAATATGACTTGCCCATTATAATTGACCATCTAATGTTATATCTAAGAGTTTAGCTTCCTCAACTTGCTCAATGGTCGCACCCTTTATGTACAACTCCAGTTGAGGTTTAGGTCTTAGAGAATAATTTGAAATTTCAGTGAGCTCACTGGCTTTGGGTGTTGACATGTAGAGTGTGGAACCATCTGCATACATAGTAATTCTAGCTTCGTGTAAGACCAGTGGAAAATCACTTGTAAAAATAGAGAAGAGTAACGGCCCAAGGCAACTGCCCTGAGGGACACCGCACTGTACATATCTGATGTTAGAGAAGCTTCCATTGAAGAACACTCTCTGGGTTCTATTGGATAAATACCTATCCAACCATGTGATGGCAGGTGCTGTAAAGCCATAGCAAGTGAGTTTTTTAAAATAACAATTTATGATCAATAACATCAAAGCCTGAACTGAAATCTAACAATACAGCTCCAACTATCATCTTATTATCCATTTATTTTAACTAATCATCAGTCATCTGAGTCAGTGGATTACAAGTTTAGTGCCCTTCTCTATATGCATGCGGAAAGTGAGTAGTTAACTTGTTCTCTGAAAAATAGCATTGTATTCAGTCAAACACAATCCACTCCATCAGTTTACTAAGAACAGGCAGCAAACTGATTGGGCAGCTGTTAGTCAGCAAATGGTGATTTACTATTTGTAGGCAGTGGAATTACATTATATATACAAAAGTATCTGGACACCCTTTCAAATGAGTGGATTCTGCTATTTCACACCCGTTGCTGACGGATTTATAAAATCGAGCACACAGCCATGTAATCTCCATAGACAAACATTGGCAGTAGAATGGCCTTACTGAAGAGCTCAGTGACTTTCAACATGGCACCGTCATAGGATGCCACCTTTCCAACAAGTCAGTTCGTCAAATTTCTGCCCTGCCACAACTGCAGCGGTTAACATTTTACATTTACATTTTAGTCATTTAGCAGACGCTCTTATCCAGAGCGACTTACAGTTAGTGAATACATATATATTTTTATTCTGGCCCCCCGTGGGAATTGAACCCACAACCCTGGCGTTGCAAACGCCATGCTCTATCAACTGAGCTACATCCCTGCCGGCCATTCCCTCCCCTACCCTGGACGACGCTGGGCCAATTGTGCGCCGCCCATGAGTCTCCCGGTCGCGGCCGGCTGCGACAGAGCCTGGATTCGAACCAGGATCTCTAGTGGCACAGTTAGCACTGCGATGCAGTGCCTTAGACCACTGCGCCACTCAGGAGCTCATTCAGGTTAACTGTAAGTGCTGTTATTGTGAAGTGGAAACGTCTAGGAGCAACAACAGCTCAGCCGCGAAGTGGTAGGCCACACAAGCTCACAGAACGGGACCACCGAGTGCTGAAGCACGTAGAACGTAAAAATCATCTGTCCTCGGTTGTGACACACACTACCGAGTTCCAAACTGCCTCTGGAAGCAATGTCAGCACAATAACTGTTTGTCGGGAGCTTCATGAAATGGGTTTCCATGCCCGAGGAGCCACACACAAGCCTAAGATCACCATGCGCAATGCCAAGCGTCGGCTGGAGTGGTGTAAAGCTCGCCGCCATTGGACTCTGGAGCAGTGGAAACGTGTTCTCTGGAGTGATGAATCACGCTTCACCATCTGGCAGTCCGACGGACAAATCTGGGTTTGGCGGATGCCAGGAGAACACTACCTGCCCGAATGCATAGTGCCAACTGTAAAGTTTGGTGGAGGAGGAATAATGGTCTGGGGCTGTTTTTCATGGTTCGGGCTAGGCCCTTTAGTTCCAGTGAAGGGAAATCTTAACGTTACAGCATACACTGACATTCTAGACGATTCTGTGTTTCCAACTTTATGGCAACAGTTTGGGGAAGGCCCTTTCCTGTTTCAGCATGACAATGCCCCCGTGCATAAAGCGAGGTCCATACAAAAATTGTTTGTTGACATCGGTGTGGAAGAACTTAACCTTAACCCAATCTATCACCTTTGGGATGAATTGGAACGCCGACTCTGAGCCAGGCCTAATCGCCTAACATCAGTGCCCGACCTCACTAATGCTCTTGTGGCTGAATGGAAGCAAGTCCCCGCAGCAATGTTCCAACACCTAGTGGAAAGCCTTCCCAGAAGAGTGGAGGCTGTTCTAGCAGGAAAAGGGGGGACCAACTCCATATTAATGCCCATGATTTTGGAATGAGATGTTCGACGAGCACATACTGTCCACATACTTTTGGCAATGTAGAGAACTTTAGCTTCCTTCCACGCCTGCGAACACACACACTCCTTTAGGCTTTGGTTAAATATATGGCAAATGGGGTGGCAATACAGTCTGCCACCTTTCTCAATAGTTTCCCATCAAGGTTGTCTATACCTGGTGGCTTATCATTATTGATGGATAACAACTGTAGGCCTACTGCAGATATAGCACCGTAATTAGTATCATTATGAAATTATAATTACACATAAGGGATCATACATGCTTATGACAAGTATTAAAATGCATTACAACCACATCTTAATGCTTTTCACCTGTTGGTTTTGAGTAAAGTGTTACTACTAAGTTTCTATTGATATTGAAGGTCAAGGACCATTTTACCTGACCAGGAAAAACTCCTGTACCATAGCTATCTCTGAGGTATATTGTAGCCTACTGTCTCTGTACACTTATTTTCTTAGAGTTAGTACAATATCCTTCTAACATAAACCCTAACAGTTTGTATACAGTTGGACGTGCAGTATCCTGTAAGCTGAAAGTTCTGCTCTCTCGGTGGTATGACCATGACCGGGATATAGACCAGCCCCAGCTCCATGATGCCTGCGTTGTACCGCCTCGAGCTGGGGGTATAGTACAGGCGCACCCCTGAGTTGTCCTTACGACCTGCAGGGGACGGAGTACAACCAGTCAGAGAGGAAGGGGAGGCAGGTGGGATTGAGCGGTAGAGGGAGGAGGTGGAGTGGGGGAGGGAGTAAAAGGAGACCGAGGGAGGAGATGTAGTGGTAGAAAGGGTGATGGAGGGAGAAGGAAAGAGGAGAAGACTGGTTGAGTGGGGGATGGGATAAAAGATGAGGTAGAGAGGGGATGGGGTTTAAGAAGAAGGGGTAGAGGAATAGAGAGTGATGGATGACATGGGGAGGGGAGAGATGAAGTTGAGTAGAATGAGGATGATGGTAGTGGATTCAAAGGAAGAAGCAGGGATATGGGGAGACTTTTTAGAGCAGGGGTATACAACTGGTACTTTTGGTTTTCATGCTCTCCCTTCAATCAGGTAACACCAGGTGTGTGGACTCTTGTCAATCAGTGACATGACTTGATCAATTAACAACCAGGTAGAAAATAAAATCAGCTGTACTCAAAGGCTGAGGGATGGGTAAATTAGTGTAATTCTGTGATACCTGAGATGAGAAGTGGGTTGTGGTAGTGCACCTCCAGCCGAAGGAACCTGGATGGACCTGGACCACATTGGCAGCCCTGTACAAAGACTGAACAGTACACAGGCACACACAGATGCATTATTTTGTATGTTATTTTTATAATTGATGTCAAATTGTTTGTATCATTGGAGATGTGAATCATCCACAGTAAAAGGAGAAGTTTCAGCCAACACAGAAAGAAAATAGCATGTCTTATTGATCCAGAGAAGACTAAAACAGCGTGTGTGTGTGTGTGTGTGTATACAGTGTGGTCCGGAATTATTGGATCCCTTGATGAAGATGAGAAAAAAAGACTGAAATAATACAGATACTGAGCTATATTGTATGCTCAAAAAATATTATTTTATACTAATATAATTGCACAGAGAAAGATCGGTGTCAAAATGATTGGATCCTCTTTTTCAATACTCTGGCACCCTCCCCTTGCGAGGATAACTACACTGAGCCTTTTTCTAAAATGTTTTATGAGGTTGGAGAACACATTGGGAGGGATCTTAGACCATTCCTCCATACACAATCCTTCCAGATCCTTGATATCCTTAGTCTGCGCTTATGGACTGCCCTCTTCAAATCAAATCACAGGCTTTCAACAGGGTTCAAGTCCAGAGACTGATATGGCCATTGCAAAATGTTGATTTTGTGGTTGTACATTTAAAGTTCCAATGCAGACGTTTTTTTAGCTCAATATCAAATAATTTCTGGGTAACAATACTGTGATTTGTTTTAAATTAAAATTGTCAAAAAGAAACAACAGTAGCTTCTTACCAAAGAGCAATTTCTCAAGCACGAATTTTTGTAGGACTGTCTGGGAGTGCTCTGAGGGGGGCCGGTGAAAACGGAAAATTAGATGTTATTGGGAGAGAGGTTTGGAACTCTCTTATTGGTCTATTAAACACCTTATTGGTCTTTGAAACACCTCTTACACTAAAAGAGCATTCTGGAGCGGTCAAAATGTACACAATTGTTATCCGGAGGAAAATGGGGGAGGGTCATGCTTTTTCAATTTCAGTCATGGGGAGGGTTTAGTATTTTTTAAAATTTAGTTCAGGGGAGGGTCATGTAATTTGTAATTGATTAAATGTCATTGTGCTCAGTGTTTGAGATAATTAGTTGCTTATTATCTCTCAATGTGTGCCCGAACTCACATAATGGCGATGGACTAATACCCATGTGATGCCTTTTGTCTTTTTTTCTTTAAGCATTTAGCCCCGTCACTGGGACCCGTCTATTGTGCTTGAGGCTTTCTCATGGTGGCCTCTTGAGCAACTGAAAAGCTAAGAGATGTAATACTTCTCTTTCTAACCCACTTTGCCATCTACACTACGCCTGCAAAGCGAGTGAGGGGGCTGCAACACACTGTCAGCCCACTGTTCGTACCTTCAGTTTACCCCTGGGGTCCTCCTAGGTACCTTGGTACCCAAACCCACCCTTCATGCCAAGGGTCAGCGGAAAATGTGTTGTCGCGCCCTGGAGCTTGTGGTTATACCCACCTCTCTTCCTGTTTATGGAAGTAGAGGGTCTCCACCGTTTGTGTTCAGCATGCACCTGGCACATTTGATTGGATGAAAGCGAGAGTATTGCTTTAGAGCAGCAACTACCTCTGTGTTTTTTGGGCACCTCCCTGCAAGGGGAGGCCCCCTACTTCATTGACAACTATTAGGGATGTAACGATTCACCAATATGCATCTGTCACTGGTTCAAATGTTTAAGATATGAGTACATCGGTCTGCGGGACCCCAAAGCGATCCAAATGTAGCAGGCATTCATCAGGAAATCGATTAAAACTTTGCGAATCGTCGGTTCACATTTTTCTGGGGCTCAAATTACTTTCTGTCTACCTTCCGAAAATAACTCTCATCTTTTGTGACAACTGCTCCCTCTCCTTCAGTGTCGAACTAAGCATGTAATTGTGTTGACAGTCCCTGATCTACAAGTCATTATGCATGCTGAACAACACCAGGCAATATCAGTAGCCTAGTCACACTGCGCAGCTTCACGTGCTGACCAATGAGAGGTACAGTGAGGGAAAAAAGTATTTGATCCCCTGCTGATTTTGTACGTTTGCCAACTGACAAAGAAATGATCAGTCTATAATTTTAATGGTAGGTTTATTTGAACAGTGAGAGACAGAATAACAACAAAAAAATCCAGAAAAACGCATGTCAAAAATGTTTTAAATTGATTTGCATTTTAATGAGGGAAATAAGTATTTGACCCCCTCTCAATCAGAAAGATTTCTGGCTCCCAGGTGTCTTTTATACAGGTAACGAGCTGAGATTAGGAGCACACTCTTAAAGGGAGTGCTCCTAATCTCAGCTTGTTACCTGTATAAAAGACACCTGTCCACAGAAGCAATCAATCAATCAGATTCCAAACTCTCCACCATGGCCAAGACCAAAGAGCTCTCCAAGGATGTCAGGGACAAGATTGTAGACCTACACAAGGCTGGAATGGGCTACAAGACCATCGGCAAGCAGCTTGGTGAGAAGGTGACAACAGTTGGTGCGATTATTCGCAAATGGAAGAAACACAAAAGACCTGTCAATCTCCCTCGGCCTGGGGCTCCATGCAAGATCTCACCTCGTGGAGTTGCAATGATCATGAGAACGGTGAGGAATCAGCCCAGAACTACACGGGAGGATCTTGTCAATCATCTCAAGGCAGCTGGGACCATAGTCACCAAGAAAACAATTGGTAACACACTACGCTGTGAGGGACTGAAATCCTGCAGCGCCTGCAAGTTCCCCCTGCTCAAGAAAGCACATATACAGGGCTGTCTGAAGTTTGCCAATGAACATCTGAATGATTCAGAGGAGAACTGGGTGAAAGTGTTGTGGTCAGATGAGACCAAAATCGAGCTCTTTGGCATCAACTCAACTCGCCGTGTTTGGAGGAGGAGGAATGCTGCCTATGCTTTGGGGGTGTTTTTCTACTTAGGGGACAGGACAACTTCACCGCATCAAAGGGATGATGGACGGGGCCATGTACCATCTAATCTTGGGTGAGAACCTCCTTCCCTCAGCAAGGGCATTGAAAATGGGTCGTGGATGGGTATTCCAGCATGACAATGACCCAAAACACATGGCCAAGGCAACAAAGGAGTAGCTCAAGAAGAAGCACATTAAGGTCCTGGAGTGGCCTAGCCAGTCTCCAGACCTTAATCCTATAGAAAATCTGTGGAGGGAGCTGAAGGTTCGAGTTGCCAAACGTCAGCCTCGAAACCTTAATGACTTGGAGAAGATCTGCAACGAGGAGTGGGACAAAATCGCTCCTAGATGTGTGCAAACCTGGTGGCCAACTACAAGAAACGTCTGACCTCTGTGATTGCCAACAAGGGTTTTGCCACCAAGTACTAAGTCATGTTTTGCAGAGGGGTCAAATACTTATTTCCCTCATTAAAATGCAAATCAATTCATAACATTTTTGACATGCGTTTTTCTGGATTTTTTTGTTGTTATTCTGCGAATCGTCTGTTCAAATAAACCTACCATTAAAATTATAGACTGATCATTTCTTTGTCAGTGAGCAAACGTACAAAATCAGCAGGGGATCAAATCCTTTTTCCCTCACTGTAGGCCTATTCCTGATCTTGCACATCTGTGCGTCACCTTCATCATTTAAATATCTGTAAAATGGCTTGCGCAGTGTTAGGCTTTATTAGTTGAGTGACAACCAATTTGCTAGGTTATTACTTATCAAATGCACTGTTGAAAAATGTGTTTTTTATAAAAGTACCCTAAGGTACCACCGGAGACGCAACTCTCATCCGGCTATACAGTGGGGGAAAAAAGTATTTAGTCAGCCACCAATTGTGCAAGTTCTCCCACTTAAAAAGATGAGAGAGGCCTGTAATTTTCATCATAGGTACACGTCAACTATGACAGACAAATTGAGATTTTTTTTCCCAGAGAATCACATTGTAGGATTTTTAATGAATTTATTTGCAAATTATGGTGGAAAATAAGTATTTGGTCACCTACAAACAAGCAAGTTTTCTGGCTCTCACAGACCTGTAACAACTTCTTTAAGAGGCTGTTTGATTGTTCAGGTTCACCATCAGCAATAATTTGGGTAGTTTTGCTTGAAACAATCAGTATATATGGTCATTTTATACAGGGTAAAGTTAATGATTTCATAAAGAGGACAGCAATCACTTTTATACCTGCACTGCATGGTCAAAGCGGGAGAAGAAGAGAAGCTCACTCCTAGTCCATCAACTTCCAAATGGTCTAAACCATTCGATTATGAGACTGGGGTGAAATCCAGAGGTGCTATATATTCATTGGCTATGTCATAGCTAATTTTTAAAATATAAATAGTGATACATTACTAGCGCTAACACTTTTAATCTGCAAAAATGACAAATTAATTCATGGGTGGTGGTGATTTCAGATCAAAAGTGGGGGCTGGACAAAAAGCAAACATTGCCCCCCCTAACTGATAGTGGGGTGGTAGATGCCCAGTTTCCCTTATGGCTCAGCTCAGGTGCCTACATACACCATAGACATATGCATAATTTACACACACACACACACACACACACATGCACGCACGCACGCACGCATGTACAGTACGTACAGTTCCTTGCAAAAGTATTAATCCCCCTTGGCATTACAACCTGTAATTTAAATGTATTTTTATTTGGATTTCATGTAATGGACATACACAAAATAGTTCAAAATGAAAAAAATCACTTGTTTCAAAAGATTCTAAAAAAGAAATAACGGAAAAGTGGTGCGTGCATATATATTCACACCCTTTGCTATAAAGCCCCTAAATAATATCTGGTGCAACCAATTACCTTCAGAAGTCACATAATTAGTTAAATAAAATCCACCTGTGTGCAATCTAATGTCACATGATCTGTCACATGATCTCAGTTTATATACACCTGTTCTGAAAGGCCCCAGAGTCTGCAACACCACTAAGCAAGGGGCACCACCAAGCAAGCGGCACCATGAAGACCAAGGAGCTCTCCAAACAGGTCAAGGACAAAGTTGTGGAGAAGTACAGATCAGGGTTGGGTAATAAAAAAATATCAGAAACTTTGAACATCCCACGGAGCACCATTAAATCCATTATAAAAAAATGGAAAGTCTATGGCACCACAACAAACCTGCCAAGAGAGGGCCGCCCACCAAAACTCACGGACCAGGCAAGGAGGGCATTAATGAGAGAGGCAACAAAGAGACCAAAGATAACCCTGAAGGAGCTGCAAAGCTCCACAGCGGAGATTGGAGTATCTGTCCATAGGACCACTTTAAGCCATACACTCCACAGAGCTGGGTTTTACGGAAGAGTGGCCAGAAAAAAGCCATTGCTTAACACGTTTGGTGTTCGCCAAATGGCATGTGGGAGACTCCCCAAACATATTGAAGAAGGTACTCTGGTCAGATGAGACTAAAATTGAGCTTGGCTCTGTCATATCCTCACATGGTCTCTCCTATCATTGCTATGCAGATGATACACAATTAATTTTCTCCTTTCCCCCTTCTGATAACCAGGTGGCGAATCGCATCTCTGCATGTCTGGCAGACATATCAGTGTGGATGTCGGATCACCACCTCAAGCTGAACCTCGGCAAGACTGAGCTGCTCTTCCTCCCGGGGAAGGACTGCCCACTCCATGATCTCGCCATCACGGTTGACAACTCCATTGTGTCCTCCTCCCAGAGTGCAAAGAACCTTGGCGTGACCCTGGACAACACCCTGTCGTTCTCCGCTAACATCAAAGCGGTGACCCGATCCTGCAGGTTCATGCTCTACAACATTCGCAGAGTACGACCCTACCTTACACAGAAAGCGGCACAGGTCCTAATCCAGGCACTTGTCATCTCCCGTCTGGATTACTGCAACTCACTGTTGGCTGGGCTCCCTGCCTGTGCCATTAAACCCCTACAACTTATCCAGAACGCTGCAGCCCGTCTGGTGTTCAACCTTCCCAAGTTCTCTCATGTGACCCCGCTCCTCCGCACACTCCACTGGCTTCCAGTTGAGGCTCGCATCTACTTCAAGACCATGGTGCTTGCCTACGGAGCTGTGAGGGGAACGGCACCTCCTTACCTTCAGGCTCTGATCAGACCCTACACCCAAACGAGGGCACTACGTTCATCCACCTCTGGCCTGCTAGCCCCCCTACCTCTACGGAAGCACAGTTCCCGCTCAGCCCAGTCAAAGCTATTCGCTGCTCTGGCACCCCAATGGTGGAACAAGCTCCCTCACGACGCCAGGACAGCGGAGTGACTGACCACCTTCCGGAGACACTTGAAACCCTACCTCTTTAAGGAATACCTGGAATAGTATAAAAGTAATCCTTCTACCCCCCCCTCCACCACCCCCCCATAAAATTAAATAAAAAGTGGTTGTCCCACTGGCTATCATAAGTTGAATGCACCAATTTGTAAGTCGCTTTGGATAAGAGCGTCTGCTAAATGTAAATGTAAACACGGGAAACTGTTGAGTGTGAAAAACCCAGCAGCATTGCAGTTCTTGACATACTACTACCATACTCTGTTATAAAATACTTGCCCATTCACCCTCTGAATGGCACACATACACAATACATGTCTCAATTGTCTCGAGGCTTAAAAATCCTTCTTTAAACTGTCTCCTCCCCTTCATCTACACTGATTGAAGTGGATTTAACAAGTGACATCAAAAAGGGATCATAGCTTTCACTTGGTCAGTCTATGTAATGGAAAGTCTTACAGCCCGGAAGGGCTCGTTCCACCAGAGGTATGGCTACCTCTTGGGCACTGTTCTAAGGCATCTCCTTGTGGGAGAGTTGCGCTATGGCATGTTGTGGTGGTATACCACTTTTATATGGTTGTTTCCCCAACTTCTTTTAGATTCAGAAAATGTCAGAAGGGACAGTTACTTTTAACACCACCACCACTTCTTATACCTTGTTGGCTCCAGTATTTGAACCAGCGACATTTCGGTTTCTGGCCCAACGCTCTAACCGCTAGGCTACCTAGGGGTGACTGTTTAACAGTCTGATGGCCTGGAGATAAAAGCTGTTTCTCAGTCTCAACTTTGATGCACCTGTACGGTCTCCGCCTTCTAGATGGTAGCAGGTTGAACAGGCCGTGGCTCGGGTGGCTGAGGTCTTCCTGTGACACCGGGTGCAGTAGATGTCCTGGAGGGCAGGCAGTGTGCCCCCAGTGATGCTTTGGGCTGACCGCACCACCCTCTGGAGAGCCCTGTGGTTGCGGACGGTGCAATTGCCGTACCAGGCGGTGATACAGCTAGACAGTATGCTCTCAATGGTGCATCTGTAGAAGTTTGTGAGGGTCTTAGGGGCCAAGCCGAATTTCTTCAGCCTCCTGAGGTTGAAGAGGCACTGTTGCGCCTTCCTCACCACACTGTCTGTGTGAAGGGACCATTTCAGATTGTCAGTGATGTGCAAACCGAGGAACTTCAAGCTTTTTACGCTCTCCGTCGATGTGGATGGGGGCGTGCTCTCTCTGCTGTTTCCTGTAGTCCACGGTCAGCTCCTTAATTTTGTTAACGTTGAAGGAGAGGTTATTTTCCTGGCAACACTCCGCCAGGGCTCTCAACTCCTCCCTGTAGGCGGGTCATGTTGGTCATCAATGAATTGAGCAGCATGACGTTAACCAATTACATCCTCAAAGTGACAGTTAACCTATATTTACATTTTAGTCATTTAGCAGACGCTTTTATCCAGAGTGACTTACAGTACTGAGTGCATACATTTTCATACTTTTTCGTACTTGTCCCCCGTGGGAATCGAACCCACAACCCTGGTGTTGCAAGCTGAGTCACATGGGACACCACATAATTGCCCTGTATCTGCCTATATCATTAACATGCCCATAACAAAGTTATTAAGACCACTTAATGTGAAGTGAAAATTGTATGATCTTTAATGAATATTTTCCAGGCAGTATTGATATGTATTGATTTGTCTTAGACCTGAGTTCAAATAGTGTTAATTCTTTCTTCTAATACTTTGAGCATTTGATTGAACCTACTTGGAGTGTCTGATGGGTGGGAATTGCACTTTTGGGAGTATTCCATTGCCTCTATTGCACCAGACAGGCTCATTCAAGCACAGCTAAAGTACTTGAAAGAAAACAAATACTATTTGAACCCAGGTATGGTGTGCGTGTGTGTGTGTGACTGGTGCCATCCCTGCAGTGTTTGGTTACCTCCGCTCCCATGGCCCAGGCAGCCAGGATGTGGCGACAGTAGTTGAGGCTGGCTGGCTTCATCTTAGAGTCACAGGATCCGCTGAACTGGGGGACCGTATCCATCTCAGGAGAACACTCAAACACCTCCATGTGGTGCACTATGGCCTCGTTACCTGGGGTTACCACTGTCTCATACTGGAAGGGGGGAGGAAGAGGGGGAGGAGGAGGAGGAGGAGGAGGAGGTGCGGAGGGGGGACAGAAGATGAGGTGAAAATGCTCTGGTATGGACTCCATGGTATTGACTACTCATTCCTTAGCCCAATTCAAAATCAACTCCTGGCACCTATCCAAAAGATTGGGTGGGGCTAAGCAATAAGGTTGGGGAGGGATATTGTCATATTGATTACACTTATCCAATTTTCTCAGATCTATTTGAATGCCTAGGGGCTAGAGCATACAGTTGGATTTAGGATTGGGCTTCAATGTTCCATCCATAGAAATATAATTAATAAGATTAATTCTAATTCTGTGGAATAACTAAAAGTCATTCTAATTATAAGGTTCCATCAGTAGGCACCAGTAGGTGGTCTCCTGGGTGGGGATGGTGACGTCGTGGTTCCGCACCTCCAGGGTCTGTATGTCCTGGGGCAGGGAGGGGGTCGGGGTGTCAGGGCGCAGCAGGAAGGCTCTCTGCACCCCTGTCTTCGATCTAGGACAGTTTGAGCTGCTGGAGCGAGCGGATTGGCCGATCCAACACTCCGTAGATCAGGTGGACAGTGACCTCCTGCCAATCACAAGCAAGCACAAAGATTAGTCTCTATATTATACCTCTCTTGACCTCTTTTTTTTCTCTCTCTCTTTCTTTTTCTCTCAACCCTTTTCTCCCCCTCCTCCCTCCCTCCCAGTACAGAACAGTATAATAATATGTTACCTCTACGTGTTACCTCTCTGGGGTCACAGGTGCTAACAGAAATACTTACCACCTGCCACTTTCTCTCTCTCACCTCTATGATGTAGTCTTGTGGGTCGCAGGTGCTGACAGGCCTCTTGAAAAGCAGGGAGAATCCCTCAGGTGTCTGAGTGGCCGTCATCAGCTGGCTGTCCAGACTCACACGGCCCTGACTGTCACTCCACGCATCCTGGAGTAACACACAGAGAGATAGAGATGCATACACACACGTGCACACACACACACACACACACATGCATGAACACAAACAAACAAACACACACACAAGATGATGGTCAGATACTAGGTCCATTTTGTATGTTTCAGCACTATGGACAGCAGCCCACATGCTGGACAATTGTAATTCAAGTTACACAGCGGAAACATCCCATAACCAAGTAAGTATTTCCAAAACATATGTGACGTCATTCTGTGGACGCCTAACCCTACACTCAGGTGAGCAGGTGTCACGTCTACTTCCGCTCCTCCCCTCCGACGTTCGACGTCGCCGGAACACTAACCACCGGTCCTGGGATCCATCATTACACACACCTGGCATCTATCATTACGCGCACCTGCACGTCATCATGAGGCACACCTGGACTCCATTACCTCACTTATTACCTCCCCTATATCTGGCACTCCCTTAGGTTCTTTCCCCAGTCAGTATTATTCCTGTGGTTTTGTGTAGACACTACTGCTATGTTGTCTCGTTCCATGTTTGTTGTTTTATTCAACGTTTCACCTGCACCTGCTTCTCGACACACAGCGTCTTCATTACAGCAGGCGAGATGCATATCCCAGGAGCCAATCATAACAGCTGAGTCTGTCTCCTTCAATCACGTTGTCCGCATGTAACATGCTCCGAAATAGAACCCTCCACCCAAGACCTGTTTTATTCCCCTTGTATGATTGCTCTGGGATGGGTCGAAGAGTAAAGACTCCAAAGAAGCCACACATTTAGTAAAACGCCCAACTTGACCAGGGACGCTCCATGTGTCAGGGTTAGTTAGACTCTGTGCACCTCAGTCACAGCGGAACCGCTCTAAAATGCGGTTTCGCTGTGCTGTTGTGACCACAGGGGTCCCAGGCTTTTAACAGATGTTCGGAGTTCTCTCTCTCTCGCCTTCTCATTTCTCACTCTCTCCCTTCATCCGTCCCTGTTGGACCTCCTCCCTGGTACAGGGATCAGAGGGGCCATTCAACATTCGTTTGGAGAGATGGCGCAGCAGGCAGGCATCTAAGCAGCAGCTCCTCACAGAGAGGCAGAGAGGCGGACAGGCAGGCCCGGGACGGGACGGGTCTAGGCAGAGGCAGGAGGAGTGAAAAGGGATGTATGATGTATGTGTGCTGCCCTGTGGTGGATTAGAATAATCTACCAGATCCACTCACTGAGAGAAGGATAGAGAGTGATGGAGGTGATCTGGAGGGAGGAGGGAGAGAGGAGGAAAGGAGGGAGAGAGGAAAGGAGCTGAGAAAGGAAGGGAGGGGAGGAAGGGAGAGAGAGGGAGGGTGCAGAGAAGGATTGAGGTGGTGAGGGGGTCTGGAGTTGAGAAAGAGAGCCATGTCAGTCTGACCGAGATGTAGATGGAGGGACGGTGAAGTTTAAGGGATGGAGGGATGGAGGGAGATGGAGTCTGGGTGAAGTGTTGGGGGGGGGGGGCGAGTGTCTTGTCAGGCTATCGCTACGGAACTCATCAAGCACATACAGTGGGGAAAAAAAGTATTTAGTCAGCCACCAATTGTGCAAGTTCTCCCACTTAAAAAGATGAGAGGCCTGTAATTTTCATCATAGGTACACGTCAACTATGACAGACAAATTGAGAAAAAAAAATCCAGAAAATCCCATTGTAGGATTTTTAATGAATTTATTTGCAAATTATGGTGGAAAATAAGTATTTGGTCACCTACAAACAAGCAAGATTTCTGGCTCTCACAGACCTGTAACTTCTTCTTTAAGAGGCTCCTCTGTCCTCCACTCGTTACCTGTATTAATGGCACCTGTTTGAACTTGTTATCAGTATAAAAGACACCTGTCCACAACCTCAAACAGTCACACTCCAAACTCCACAATGGCCAAGACCAAAGAGCTGTCAAAGGACACCAAAAACAAAATTGTAGACCTGCACCAGGCTGGGAAGACTGAATCTGCAATAGGTAAGCAGCTTGGTTTGAAGAAATCAACTGTGGGAGCAATTATTAGGAAATGGAAGACATACAAGACCACTGATAATCTCCCTCGATCTGGGGCTCCACGCAAGATCTCACCCCGTGGGGTCAAAATGATCACAAGAACGGTGAGCAAACATCCCAGAACCACACGGGGGGACCTAGTGAATGACCTGCAGAGAGCTGGGACCAAAGTAACAAAGCCTACCATCAGTAACACACTACGCCGCCAGGGACTCAAATCCTGCAGTGCAAGACGTGTCCCCCTGCTTAAGCCAGTACATGTCCAGGCCCGTCTGAAGTGCATTTGGATGATCCAGAAGAGGATTGGGAGAATGTCATATGGTCAGATGAAACCAAAATATAACTTTTTGGTAAAAACTCAACTCGTCATATTTGGAGGACAAAGAATGCTGAGTTGCATCCAAAGAACACCATACCTACTGTGAAGCATGGGGTTGGAAACATCATGCTTTGGGGCTGTTTTTCTGCAAAGGGACCAGGACGACTGATCCGTGTAAAGGAAAGAATGAATGGGGCCATGTATCGTGAGATTTTGAGTGAAACCCTCCTTCCATCAGCAAGGGCATTGAAGATGAAACGTGGCTGGGTCATTCAGCATGACAATGACCCCAAACACACCGCCCGGGCAACGAAGGAGTGGCTTCGTAAGAAGCATTTCAAGGTCCTGGAGTGGCCTAGCCAGTCTCCAGATCTCAACTCCATAGAAAATCTTTGGAGGGAGTTGAAAGTCTGTGTTGCCCAGCGACAGCCCCAAAACATCACTGCTCTAGAGGAGATCTGCATGGAGGAATGGGCCAAAATACCAGCAACAGTGTGTGAAAACCTTGTGAAGACTTACAGAAAACGTTTGACCTGTGTCATTGCCAACAAAGGGTATATAACAAAGTATTGAGAAACTTTTGTTATTGACCAAATACTTATTTTCCACCATCATATGCCAATAAATTCATAAAAAATCCTACAATGTGATTTTCTGGATTTTTTTTTCTCATTTTGTCTGTCATAGTTGACGTGTACCTATGATGAAAATTACAGGCCTCTCTCATCTTTTTAAGTGGGAGAACTTGCACAATTGGTGGCTGACTAAATACTTTTTTCCCCCACTGTATAAGCAGGCTTCTCAGACAGACAGGAGTGCTGGGAAAAGAGGATCCCACATAGACAGACAGTAGGCTGGGATCATTCCTATAATAAGACTCCTGTCCTCACATGGAAAGTGAGCGACGTTCTTTCGAAAGCGTTGCAAACGTTAGTTGATATGAAATGTTTATTTTGAGAAAATCTGATTTTCTCCATGTGTATATTTCATGAGTCACAAGATGTATAGCTAACATTTGGATGATCATATGTTTGTAATAGTTTATTGAGTATACAGTATTTGAAAACAAATGACCGGAAATGTGTTTTTTTTATGTCCATATGGATCTATCTTATAAAAACCTCCCCACCTTAGGATGATCACGATGAAGGCACATCCTGCCTGGCTCTCTACCATCGGAATGAACCACCTCTTACATACAGTAAAGCTAATACAACGGGCACCAGCTACAATATGGCAGATTTTCTTTTTCCTTATTCAAGCTTATTCTGGGGGCAGCTTTGCCTCGAGGGCAGAAACAAATGGGATTGGTTAAGTTTAGGCAAGTTATCTCAATTGGTTAAGGTTTTCTTTCATCCAACCAGTCACATTTGTTCTGCCCTCCAGGGCAGAGCTGAACTCAGAACAAGATCGACCTTATCCCGCCCATGCAGAAATCGAACCCACAACCTTGGTCAGTATCACACTCTCTAACCTACCAGAAACCTGGTAAAAAGTAGTGCACCACGCCCTTCCTTACCCCAAACTAGGACTAGTGCCCTTCCTTACCCCAAACTAGGACTAGTGCCCTTCCTTACCCCAAACTAGGACTAGTGCCCTTCCTTACCCCTGGTGGCCATCATCCCACAGGACCACTAGGTCAGCTTTGGTGAGTTCCCCGCGGTCGGACATCCCCAATACCAGGCCGTGTGTCATCTCGCTGCACCGCACCTCCAGGTACAGCTCATGGAGGGGTAGGAGATGTTCCAGGACTGGTGGAGGTGTCCACGGGGGTCAAGGGGCATGTGGTAGGGCAGCAGCAGGGGGGTGGAGGTGGAGGTGGGGGTGGATCCTCCCCAGGAGGCGCTGGTAGCAGGATCTACCTGGTAGGAGGCTACATCAGAGTCACGTCCTGCAGCCTCAGGTCCTTGTTGAGGAGACGCATAACCTCGGACACACAATACTCTGGATTGGTTGGTCAGTCAGTCGGTTGCTTGGTGAGTTGGTTGGTCGGTCAGTTGGCCGGTGTGTCAGTAGGTTGGTCTGTTAGCTTTACGGTAACTCGATCTTACTCTTCTCTACCTTTATCTCCTCATTCAAAGGATGGTCTGCTTTGTTATACGGACTGTCAATGCTAAATTATTCCTCTTCCTCGTCTGTCTGTTGTTCTTACACTCCATTCCAGATGTCTGTTTCTTCACAATGACGATCCTTCACTATGCCCTCTTCTCTTGTATCTTTATCTCCAGGAGGTGTCTAATGCTAAAGTCTCAAAGTCTTTCACAGTATCCTGTCTTCTCAGTTCCTTATCTTTTTCTCAGTAGTATTTTTCTCTCGATTGAACTTTATCGAAAACTGGGCTCCAACTCTCTTTTTCTCTGACCTGTCTCCTCTTGGTTGGTGTTTCTCCTTTGGAATGTGTCTGTCCGGACTCATCCCTCTCTCTACTCTTAAAAGGCACTCCCATGTGACCGCCGACTCTTTATCTGGCTTAATGACGTTATGTTTGTTGACCAGAATTCTATTGTTTTCTTTAAGCCCTCGGGTCAAGCATGATTCTCATTTTACATTTACATTTTAGTCATTTAGCAGACGCTCTTATCCAGAGCGACTTACAGGAGCAATTAGGGTTAAGTGCCTTGCTCAAGGGCACATTTACGTCATTTAGCAGACGCTCTTATCCAGAGCGACTACAAATTGGTGCATTCACCCTATAGCCAGTGGGATAACCACTTTACAATTATACTTTTTTATTTTTATTTTTTGGGGGGGGGGGGGGGGTAGAAGGATTACTTTATCCTATCCCAGGTGTTCCTTAAAGAGGTGGGGTTTCAAATGTCTCCGGAAGGTGGTGAGTGACTCCGCTGTCCTGGCGTCGTCTCGACATTCAAATGTACTCATAATCTGCATCATCTGCCAGTCCCTAATAGATCCTAATAGACCATGGACATTATCACTGGCAATCCAGTCGGACTAACTGAGTTTTTTTGCCTATTCAATCCTGGTTTTGGCCTTGTGGGCCAATTGGGGACGTTTGACTGGATTTAAGGGTCGAAACGTTGTATCAATAAAATCACCTGGGAGCATGAACAGCAGAGTGCAGAGTTTTCCTTTTCATTGTCCATGAGTTCACCTACAGTAGAACTCCAGCACCTGCAATAAAGTAACTGGATGTGTGTCTGCTCTTCAGCTTTTGTACAAGTCTGACGCTGAACCTTAGTCACTGTCTGTCTGATCAGGCCGCAGCCACAACATGTACATGGGCCATTGTAGGCCCAGCTAGGAGTTCTTCCTGACCGCATGACCTGACCATGCAAAACTCTGGGACCTCGTGCCATGACAACTGCTTTGAGATTATGATTTCAGGAAACATAAAAATCTGTTTCTGTTTGTTTTGGTTTCAATTTGTTGTGACATCAAATCATGCCTCTGTCCATGCAAGCCAGACACTCAATAGTTAACTCTCCAGTTCAGACACATAAAGTTTGTATGTGAGAACTATTTCTAAGATGCATCCGTTTTTCCGAACTCACTTCACTCGTGCAAAAGATGGAAGCTTGCGCTGCTGGTGCTATAACATGTGCAGCTCAAATACACCGCTGGAACTCTGATTAAGGTGTTTACATGTCTTAATAATTCGAAAGATTGCTTAGAAATCCAGGTGTTTTAATCGGCGTATGCTTATTTCGATTATGACCTTACGCCGATTAAGAGTAAGGTGTTTACATGACTAATGCCATACTCTGCCCGCTGCATCATTAGTGTGCATGTAAACATACTCATTATGAGTACATTTGAATGAACATGCCAGATGTAGTCCTTGTAGGGGGATAGTCATTATTTTCATCTGGATTAAGACAAAAAGGTCTGTAATGAGAATAGAGTGTGTGTGTGTGTGTGTGTGTGTGCGCGTGCGCGCATGTGAGTGTGTGAGAGAGATAGAAGCACACACACACACACATTTAGCTATTTGTCTTTGTTGCTGAAAGCCAGTATCGTGCTATCTCACCAGGTGTCAGTTTTCTAGGAACAAACAATCACCTTTCACCTGGCATTGGAGGAAGCTAATTCAAACAGCAGGAGGCACAATGTCTCTGAGGTAAAACAACATTAACTCCACTATTGTCCTGCTTTCTGTGTGTGTGTCTGTATGTGTGTGTGTGTGTCTCTCTCTCTCAGGTAACACACCATTAACCCCAACCATTGTCCTGCCCATCCCTCCAGGGTTGAAGGAAGCAACAATCAGAACGATATCAAATGTGTTTTTCTAAATCAAGAAACACAGACGCCTTCTTGTTTGCTGAAAAGGTTAGCTCAGCCCTGTGGCCATGAGGGAGGGAGGGAGGGAGGGAGGGAGGGAGGAATGGAGGCAGGGGGAGGTTAAGGGTGGAGCTGATGCTGGTTTTGGCCAGAGAGCCACTCACATACACACAGCCAGAGAGGCAGCATGAGTAATGTAATGATGGCTTGAGCCCCTGAGGCCAGGGGTCTGCTGGGATTGATGCCCTTTCACTCTGTGAGACGTGACAATGCACCAGGCACACACACACTGTGCTGACTGTCTTGCACTGTATTTATTCTCTTAGTCCCTTACTGCTGCTCAATTGATGCAGCAGCAATACAAGATACATTCCACATAGGAGAGAGAGAGAGAGAGAGAGAGAGAGAGAGAGAGAGAGAGAGAGAGAGAGAGAGAGAGAGAGAGAGAGAGAGAGAGAGAGAGAGAGAGAGAGAGAGAGAGAGAGAGAGAGAGAGAGAGAGAGAGAGAGAGAGAGAGAGAGAGAGAGAGAGAGAGAGAGAGAGAGAGAGAGAGAGAGAGAGAGAGAGAGAGAGAGAGAGAGAGAGAGAGAGAGAGAGAGAGAGAGAGAGAGAGAGAGAGAGAGAGAGAGAGAGAGAGAGAGAGAGAGAGAGAGAGAGAGAGAGAGAGAGAGAGACTGAGACTGAGACTGAGACTGAGACTGAGACTGAGACTGAGACTGAGACTGAGACTGAGACTGAGACTGAGACTGAGACTGAGACTGAGACTGAGACTGAGACTGAGACTGAGACTGAGACTGAGACTGAGACTGAGACTGAGACTGAGACTGAGACTGAGACTGAGACTGAGACTGAGACTGAGGACCTCTCTGACATTATCCAGCCTGAAACAAGCCAGTCACTCCTGGAACATCCCAGCATTCTGTTCAGACAGGACAGGATAAAACAGATCAGCATAGGACAAGGATGGGACACTTCCTTACTGGTCTGGACATGGACAGTAATATAGAATAGCACAGTATATACTAGGAACTAAAATCGAGTTCAGTTCAGTATAGAATAGATACCATTTTTACCATTATTGTAGCATGAATTATAAACAGTATATGTGGCTGTAAGAAACACTATGTCATACCCATATATATTGACCTCACATGTGACTGCCAGCTGTGGTTCTGCTCCCTCATTGGGCAACATGTAGGAGGCCTGTCACGCCCTGGCTCTGGGGACTCTTAAATGTTGAGCCAGGGTGTGGATTTTCCTATGTTTAGTTGTTCTATGTTTTCATTCTAGATCGTTTCGATCTATGTTGGCCAGGGTGGTTCCCAATCAGAGGCAGCTGTAGCTCGTTGTCTCTGATTGGGAACCATACTTAGGCAGCCTGTTTTCACTAGTCATTGTGGGATCTTGTTCCGTAAGGTTTGTTTTGGTGTTAACCTAGGACTTCACATATCGTTTGGTTTGTTGTTTTGTTCGTGTGGTGTACTTCAATAAAAGTATGTACGCTTACCCCGCTGCGCCTTGGTCCGCATCCAGTAACGATCGTGACAAGGCCTGGGAGTGCCATTAGGTTGTGTCCCAAATGGCACTCTATTCCCTACACTATGTAGTGCACTACTTTAGACATATATACCCTATAGGTCCTGGTCAAAAGTAGGGTGCCATTTGGGACGCACACATACATAGAGGTTAAATAACATCCAGGACCATAAAGCAGTCATAGAGGGGCCTGTGGGTTGTCTGTGTCTGTGTGGAAGGGCTAACTGGAGGAGGAGAACAGAATAACATAACCTCCCTTCTGTCTCCCTCCATCTATGAATAATACAGAGAGCCTTGTCACTACAATATAGCCCAATCTCAGCCTCCCTCCTGTAATATTTGGAAGTTGAATAATTAATGCAATAAGAACCCAGTTTTCACTTTCTCTAAAACTTTCTTCCCTCGTCTGAGATGAGCTCTGGGGGTGAGGAAGTGAGGAGAGATGGACTGGGGGGGAGAGAGAGATGTCTGCGATCGTAATTTAATGAATGTTTTGTGCAAAATCGTCTCAGTTTATTGTACAGTATGTCCATATAGGGAAAGCTGATACCTAGTCAGATGAACAACTGAATGCATTCAATCAAAACGTGTCTTCCGCATTTAACCCAACCCCTCTGAATCAGAGAGATGTGGCGGGCTGCCTTAATTGACATCCACGTCATCGGCGCCCGGGGAGTAGTTGTTGTTGGGAGTTAACAGCCTTGCTCAAGGGCAGAACTGCAGATATTCCACTTTGCTGGCGCAGGGATTCGAACCAGCGACCTTTTGGTCCCAACGCTCTTACCCGCTAGGCTACCTGACCCCCCATATAAGTAGCCAACTTATAAAGCAATTATAATTATAATGACTGTAAACAGATTTGTGGGGCCAAGAGACTTTAGAGAATCGATGCATCTTTTGCAAATGCATATTCCTGTCTTTCAATGAAAACCCCTCTTTTTGTGATCAATATTTGATTTAATTTAAATGATCAGGGAATACCGAGAGTAAGGAATTAGAAAGACATATATTGTACCCCTCTCTCCCTCCCCTCACCATCCCGTCACCAACCATCCTTTATACAAATGGCGTTCCTAACATATACATTGTGTAAACCCCTCTCTTGACTTAACACAAATACACTTGTCTTTAGGCTAATATTACTTAAAGGTTAACATGCCCATAACGTTAACACCATGTATAGCTGATCTTCCATCTCAGCACCTGCTTAATAGACATATCGCAGTCTTTTGATGCTAAAATCCCTTTCCTGACTTCACAAAAATAATTTGTAATAGGTTATGTACATCTGATCTGCAGCCATACCCTAGCTGCCCAGCGGGGCTCAGCACCCGCTAAGTAGCCCAATCACTGATCATTACCATTCTGGCTGAACTCCTGAAGCAGCTAGGCACACCAGATGGACCACTGCTTGTTTTGGCCCCCAGCCAGGTTGGTTGGTTGGGCTGGATGTGTTCTTTGTGTCCCAGTCTGCTCTCTCTGTGTTCACCCTTCTGCTCTAGCTCTCTCTTTCTATATGGGTTCTCTCTCTCTCTCTGCTCTCTGTCTGCAATCTCTCTTTTCTCTCTTCGCTCTCTCTCCTCTCTGCCCTCTCCTCACTCCTCTTTGCTCCCAATGTCTCTTCGGTTACACTTTATAATAACTGTCATGAATAAGCCATTATAAATGCTTATAAGTATGTATAAATGTTTTATGCATTTTTATAAATGTTATAGGCTATAATTCCTTATGAATTGTAAGGCATATAATGCTTATAAATGCTTATAGCTGCTGTCCATGGTGCTGAAACAAACAAACTTCAATCAGTTGTGTGTGTCACATGTTGATGTGGCCGCTGTGAGAAATGTCAGAAATATAGAAACAGTCTATGTTAATATCTACCAAAGTGTACAGAAACATAACAAAACTTGCAGTGCGAGTAGCCTAGTCTTAGCCTGGTTGCCAGTCTGTTTAACATTCCACTCTTCGTACTCCATGTCATGTGCCAAAGGAAACAGACTGGCAACCAGGCTAGTCTAGCCTATCAAATTGCAGTGGTTCATAACCGTTTAATGAAACGTGGGCAATTAAACTGATGAGTAGATATTCGCATATAGTCGTCCTATCGAAGATGAGAATGACAGAAGAGGTGGCGAATCTAACTCTCAGGGATGCTCACCACGTCGACATCTCTCCGAAGGCTGAATCTCAAGAGTCGATTTCGTAATGACTCAACTTGCCACAGTCGTACCATTTCCATACTCTAAATGAACATTTGGTCATAGGAGGACCACTGATTTAACGATTACTGCTCTCTGATCATCCGCGGTTTACCGGATTCAGCAGTGAGATTTCGTGTTTCGTGTGTTTCTTCAGTCTCCATCTCAACGCCTTCGATTGGAGCACCACCTATGCCGATCATTTTAATGCCTACTAATCTTCATTTGGTCTGCGAGCTCAAGAAAATAGGCTACAAAGCCAGCCTACAACGAACAGGCAGCGCAGTACACGGCAATCAAAAATTATAGGGCGACTACCCCGCAGAAGAAACCGACCGAGTGTCAGCAATACGGGCTACAGTAGCTGGCTGCCTGGATACACCAACTGCAGCCACAAGCGCCCGTGACCACATTACCAGTGTAGCCCTGACGGTTGTTTCTCAAAGGAGCCTCGAGGACTGGAAATCTGACCCCTTCTAATGGTGGAGAACTGCTTCGTGACATGGAGCTGTCGTGATTTCCCCCTATTACCGTTACACTTGCTGTCCTTATGTGCGGTATCGGTGTAGGGACAGTATTTTGAAGATACTTGGCAGTCACAATAGCCTACAACCTATCAAACTTAATCCAAGCGGACGCTGATGGTGCATGACTGCCTTATCAAAAACATTTTGTCGACTCTTTTGATGTAGGCTATTTTGAGATCATAAGCAGTTTTGGAGACGTTTTGATTTTTGGTTTACATATGAATTGAAAGGAGCCTGGAATTGGCCTTAGGACTTTTCTATCCCCAAATGAATGAGAGGAGAGCTACACAAACAAAACAAATAAACAACGTGGAAATAACTAAAGGACAATAGTGATTTAAATGTGGTAGCTCGTGTGAACTCAACACTATTTATATTGAGATATTAGGATTTTTATTGATTTTTTTATTTCGTTGTGATTTTGGTAGACATTATGAACTCATATTTTACTTCTTAAATCCTTTCCATAGTTAATATGAAATAGTTATTCATGTAACGGTTTTGTGGACCGGTCACTTTGCTGAAAGGAAAGGGGTCACCATAACTGTTTTGGTTACAGTGAAGCAGTCGCAAGAAACGAATCATTATCACCCGAGGCTGCTCGCGACCATTCAGTGTTTCATGAGCCAGCCTCAAGAACTCTCACGAGCCAGCAACAACTCAGATGCGACCCGGTACATTTCAAATATCTGTAAAGGTAAGGTGTTAGCCTAACCATGGCTCTAGCAGTATGTTTTTGCCTAGAAAGTGTGATACTGGTTGTTTCCTCCTGAAGTAGCTGTTATTAGTTGTATAATTTCTTGACATTAGCATGACTAAACTTTATCTTTCTTGAATCAAGCTATACATGCAGTGTAGTTTTGTTTTATTGGATGACGCTATAATCAGGTGTACCCATGCTTCGTTGTTCTTTGGGTTGACTTGTAGAGTAATTGTTGGCTATTGATTATCATCCGAAAGACTCTTTGTTGTTACAGATTTCATAAAATGAATCATGCCACAGGCCTATGATCATACAATCATCACTTTTCTCACTTGGAATCATTGAAGTCTCTGGGGTTTTCGAGTTTCCCCTGTCTAGCATGTAGGCTACTGTCCATGGTGCTTAAATTCACAAATTGAATCTAGCTCCTCTCTCTCTCTCTCTCTCTCTCTCTCTCTCTCTCTCTCTCTCTCTCTCTTCAATTCAAGGGCTTTATTGGCATGGGAAACATATGTTTACATTGCCAAAGCAAGTGAAATAGATAATAAACAAAAGTGAAATAAACAATAAAAATTTTTACAGTAAACATTACACTCACAAAAGTACCATAATAATAGTCATTTGAAATGTCATATTATGTGCAAATAGTTCAAGTACAAAGGGGAAAATAAATCAACATAAATATGGGTTGTATTTACAATGGTGTTTGTTCTTGTGGCAACAGGTCACAAATATTGCTGCTGTGATGGCACACTGTGGTATTTCACCTAATAGATATGGGAGTTTATCAAAATTGGGTTTGTTTTTGAATTCTTTGTGGGTCTGTGTTATCTGAGGGAAATATGTGTCTCTAATATGGTCATACATTTGGCAGGAGGTTAGGAAGTGCAGCTCAGTTTCCACCTCATTTTGTGGGCAGTGTGCACAGCCTATCTTCTCTTGAGAGCCAGGTCTTTCTCAATAACAAGGATATGCTCACTGAGTCTGTACATAGTCAAAGCTTTCCTTAAGGTTGGGTCAGTCACAGTGGTCAGGTATTCTGCCACTATGTACTCTGTTTGCTCTCTTTTTTTAAAGATTCTTTCCAGTGTGTCAAGTAATTATCTTTTTGTTTTCTCATGATTTGGTTGGGTCTAATTGTGTTGAATTTAACAGCTATTTTCTCTCTCTATATATATATATATATCTATCTATCTATCTATCTATCTGTGTGTGCGCATGCGTGTGTGTACACGCTAGTTAAGCAGGGAGAGTTCAGAGTTGAAGCGGTTTTGCAGAATGTACCCAACTGCTTAGGGCAGGCTACTGACAAAACTTAAGTAGTCTGATCAAACCAAACTAGACTCACATTTCCTCCTCCTCCTTGCGTTCTTGTCTCTCAGTCTCACTGCTGCTCTCCTCTCCATAAAATAGTCTGTATCTGATACTGTGTTATGAAGCATCCCTTATGTGACAGTGGGACCACCTGCAGAGAAGTCTGCATGGTCTTTGGTCACAACCATGCTAACACAAGTCTCCAGCAGGGATGAAGGCTATGGAGACAAGACTACAGCAAGCTGGACTAGGGAGGCCATAGAAAAGAGAGTGGCTGGAATGAACATTCCCATTGTAAAAGCAGGAAAAAGCAGGCAGGGGCCTAAAGCTGTGGAGGCCATAGAAATAATATTACTAGAACTGACATTCCCATTCAAGTTGACCTTCAGTGATGTTTGGACTGGCTTCTATGATGGAGGCAGGCTGGGCCTGCACCAGCAGGGTTTCCATGTTACATCAGGCAGGGGACATCTGATGAAGGTTATGGAGACAGTGTCTGCATTATACCTTGAACCCAGAACCTTGTGTGTGTGTTTGTGTGTGTAACAGTCTGTCATGAGAGCCCCAGCATGGTCACAATGCCTGTGAAGGACAGCAGGCAGGGGGCGATTTAGGCAGGGTCTGCAACAGTCACCAGCAGTGATGTCATATGTCATCCCTGATGCTGTGTCCCTCTGAGTGGAGAGGGAGGAGGGGCAGAATCTGTTATCCCCAGTGGTGACTTGCTCTGTGACCCTTCCAACACCCTTGGCCCCCTGGAAACACAGCAATGAGTGACTGTTTTCCTGCATCACTGCCTCCCTCCCTGCCTGCTTCCCTCCTTGCCTGCTTCCCTCCCTCCCTCCTTGCCTGTCTGCCTTCCTTCTGGTCTTGTACTCCCTTACTACTGATTGGAAGGGCTGACTGAGTGGGAGGAAGGGCATATTCTCAATGATAATGTTAAACAGTTCCCCTCTTCTCTGTCCCTGTTGTCTCCATCTCCCATCCCCCTCATAGAGTGACACCCTTACACACACACATTGCGCACACACACTAATGGCCAGAGCCGTCTTCATCCCAATGAGTGATTGCGATAAATACAAGCCCATTCCAAAGGGTCCTCCCCAGCAAGCAGGGAAGAGGAGGAGGACACTGAGGAACAAACCGTCCAGATCTCTGTGTCCTCATTCCCCCCCAAAGACTACTCACACCAGAACAGGATATCTGTAGTTATGCTATCCACGTGGTGACAAGACAGTCCATTGGGATTTTCACATATTCTTACATTATACATATTCCTTGTAGGCTGGGGCTGCCTGCATTCTTACACCATATACAGTACATTCCATATAGGGCTATAGTAGGCTGGATCTACCTTACAAGGCCTGTACGTGCATCAAGGGAATAATCAAGGTTGGGCAGGACAGAACCATTGCCCTTTAATCTCTTGTGACAGACTTAACCAGCATGCACAGCACCTGAGATTTGATTCTGAGTGCCAAGATTATTAACTCTGTTTTACCAGCCCAGTCTCTGTCATGTGATGTCACCCATTGCTCTCCCTAGTGGGAACCATGCTTTACTCTCTGCTCCTTTGTCACATCCTCTTAATTCTGTCTTTGATTCACAGCCAAGCCCAGTAGATCGAGAGAGCAGAGCAGAGCACAGCACACACGCTGTTACGAACCCTGTGGCTTTAAAAGTCTAGGGTGGATGGGAAAAAGACCTGTAACATAATTCATGCAAATTAGAATCGTGACATGGAAACAGTGAGAACAAAAAATACACCGACAACCATAAGCTACCGTCAAACACAAAATGTTTATTTTGAACACACGGTAAAGGTTTGAGAAAAAGGGCTGAGCAGGACCCAAGGAATGAAACAATAATGTAAAAAAAAACCTAAACTGATCTTGCCTGCCTCAAGAACCTCTAAGCTACTGCTAACCATACAAAAATTACAGTGGGTGGTCCGCTCAGGTCTAACTAGTGTTTTTAGACAATGTTCTTCCTACGGGTAATGTATGCCCAAGGGCAACTTGCTAAATCCCCCTTTTCCCAGAAACACACAACATAGTTACCATACAGAGTAACCAGCAAATGAGTGAGTACACAAAAAACAGGACACCACAGTATCCATACTCACATACGAAAATAGTCTCTTTCAACAAACACAACTGACTGGCTTTTAAAACAATGGGAGGTGTGAGTGAAAAACCAGAAACAGGTGGTGCAATACAGAGGAATGTCCACTGATTGGTCCACCTCAGCAATCAGCAGACAAACGGATGTCGGACAGGTAGGACACCCCAACGACCACCAATCAGGAACACAAAGGACACCTGTGATTAGGGCAGAAGGAGAGGAAAAACACACACAGGATACATGTATCCGTAACAAACGCAAACACGCACACACACACACACACGCACACACACACACACACACACACACACACACACACACACACACACACACACACACACACAGATTGAGAGAGAAGAGCACAGCAGTAACCCCATGAGCTACAGCATTACAGTTGTTTCAATTGCTTTGGTGCATTTTTCAGATGTAAGTGATATATAAAAAAACTCTAGAATAATAACACTTGTAATGCCCCCTGTCTTACACTCAGAACATTTGATTTTGCGTTCATTACCGTTGAGCACATCTTTCACCCCTGAGTCATTCATGCAAAATCAAAGTTTTCTGTGAAATACCATGAGAGCATTTTGTTTAGTCACCAATACATCAGATAATGATAGGCTCACCATTTAGTCATTTTAACTAAATAAAATATTATAATATTGTCTTTGTATCTCAAAATCATTGTAATGTGGTTAACCTTAAAAATCTAAATAAAAATGATTCAGATCTAAAAGAGAAAATTCTGAGACAGCGCCCTTAGATTGTGGGAAAAGGCCGCACTTGACCGTTGAACTTGAATCACGGTGAAAGGCTAGGTCTGCTATGCTGCTGCAAAATGCACCGCCCACCATAGGCTAGTGGGAGAGAATGATGGGCTTTTGCACAAATGGGGCTCCATCTATGGCGGGATGGCAGGCAGGCCTCCGCACTCTAGTTATTGTGTCTCCCTCTGCCATATGGACGCATTGTATGATATACTGAGAGCAACTGGCAGCAAAAGAGCTGTGCGCAGAACTCAGAGATATACTGCAGCAGGTAACTTCGATTGTAAATCAAATCACATCCAATACACGCACGCCTGTTCGCAAAACTGTGTGGAGGTACAGTATGGGATAATTTGCTATTTCACACCGAGGCTTGCTGGTCAAGGGAGAAAATGTTGGAAAGATTTTTCTAATTGAGAAAGGAACTGTTGTCATTCGCAATGAATGTAAAAAAAACAGACTTTGTTAACTTTCTGTGTGATGAAAAGAAAATGTGTCCCCTTGCCTATGTAACAGACGTATTTGGAAAACTGAAGCAACTGAACGCAAACATGCAGGGGAAATACAAAAACATTCTACTGATGAGTGGATTCAGAGGAAAGACACACATGCACAAACAAATGCACACACACACACACACACATTCAACACAGTCTACCAGCAGCAGCAGCCATCATGCTCCCAGCCTCCCAGCATGCCACACATGTTCCCTCCCTCCTCTCCTCCCCCCCTCCTCCTCCGGCCCCTCCTCCAACACCATCAACATGTAGCCCTCAGCCCTCAGCCCTCAGCTTCAGTCACAGGGTGCTTAGAGACCTGGTTGCCATGCCTCCTTTAGCAGGGCTATGACCGAACAACATGAAAGGCTGCATCTGAAATGGCACCCTATTCCCATATAGTGCATTACTGTTGATTGGGCTCTGGTCAAAAGTAGTGCACTATAGAATAGGGTGCCATTTTGGACGACATCAAAGTCTCCACATTAGACTCACCAGTAGGGCTGTGGCGGTCACAACATTTTGTCAGCCGGTGATTGTCAAGCAAATAACCGTCAGTCTCACAGTAATTGACCGTTAATTAACATAAACACATTTAGCATCTCCTGGCTTCCACACATAGCCTACAAGCCACTGATGCAGACCTTTGGAACATCTACATTTAAAAAAGTCTAATAAATCCATGTAATATAGCCTACAGACAGGTCTAAAGAAGCATGATATGAAGAAAATGTAGTCTATTTCAGAAGAACAGAATAGGATACTCTGAGTTGTCCTTATGTTAGGTCCTGATCTGGCTATGCCAAATAGCTGTGGGCTACACTAGTTAATTTAGCAGACAAGATTTGCTTATTTTATAGTATGAAGAATACAATTGAACAAAGCTGAATAAAATTAAAACATTTCTCCAAACGATTTGAGGGAGTGTGCACATGCGGCTATTCTGTGTTGAGCGGTTAACAAAAAAATAGGTACTCCTATATGCTTAGTTAAGAGTTATTCATGTAACTTTAGTTGTACTACAAACGTTGGTCTATTTGTTTTGATTTTTAATACATTGTAAGGCTGCATGATGCGACTCTGATGATTTGAAAAAAGTTGCTTGAAAGGCATGAGCTCTGCTTAGTTTTTTTGTGCAGGCTGTACACACTTCGTTAGTCTCTCATTCACAATTTGACAAGCACTTGATAATGCCTCGAATTTCACTGAGGCATCCCCTTTGCGGCCGTAATGCACGCAAAAAAAAATCCATGCCTTCTGCGGACCGTGGCCGTTGTGCCCTTCTCCCATCATGTGATCGGGTCTTTCTCACAGGCTACAAGTGAAGACAGACACATTGGGGACGCAACTGCGCGCGTCCTTATCCAATTCCGAGGTGCATATTGAAGATATTGGAAGGACTGTCCACATCTACTTTTCGTCAGCTAACAAGATGAGTAGGCCTAACGAACAGCAAAAGCTCTAGCCTATGTCAATCTACTATCCCCCATAGGACAAAAGTCGACCTATTCTATTCTGTGTGAGAAATAAATATTCCAAACATAGTCTGGGACAGTTGTGGGATGCAATAGATCCCAAATTAATAGAACCTTTTTTACGTAATGTGGCTGACGCAACAGATCAGAACATTTAGCTTAAAATGTTGATAAACTATTAGGCTATTTCTTCACATTATAAGCGCATGGCAGTAGGCTATAAGCGCGAATGTTCCATTAGCAGGAAAACACCATTATCAAAAGTGACTGCAAATGTGATTATGCATGTAATGCTTCTATTATAAAGGTGCATTTTTATTGTGAAAATTATCTTCCCCAAACTTGAAACTCACGTGCTAATTATGTATTCCAGTTAGGCTCTAAACCCCTTGTAAAGCGGATTAATGTGCTTAATTTTAAGAAGTTATTTGGCCACTTTAGTTGTGATACAAACCTTATCAAAACACATAGGCCTATGGGCTAGGCTACATGAGGTGTGCAACTATGATAAAAAAAAAGTAGCCAAAAAAAAGGCTGTTTCTTATGCTGGGCATCTTTCACAAGTGATAATATATAATTCACAAGTTATAGGGTAATATTGTCACCCATCAGACTATTCTTGATTTAATCTTGTCTTTACATATACTAAATAATATATGTGTGAAATTTGTTTTGATTTAGAATGGACCATTTTCATGCACCTGTCTCGAAACAGGGGCAGTGGGAAAAAAGAAATGTCATCTATGCACTTAAATAGCGAATGGAGGACGCTTTTCCCGTGGTTGATTTTCATGACAGCCAGGTAGGCTATACTCCTGTTGTAAAGATAAACAATGTGCTTAATATTAGGAAAGATGAGAAATTAACATAGTAGGCCTAGCCTATAGAAAGCTGATAGGATCCTCCTCTTTTTAGTAGAGGCCATCACTCTGTTTTCTCACGCAATTGCATAGCCTATAGAAATGTCGCGCAACATGAGCTCATGGGCTCTAATGAAGTGTTTGATTCAATCTTCGAAGACATTTGCATTGACTTTAGAGTGATTAGAGGGACAATAGAGTGCTGAGTACCAGGCAGTTAGCAAGTTTGGTAGGCTACTAATGACCATCAGCAGCATCAGAGCTTGGAGAAGCCTAATTACCGTGACTAAACGGTCACATGGAATTTGACAGCCTTCATGACTCCTGACTGTCGGTGTGGCGATAATACGGTCACCGCAACAGCCTTACTCACCAGTCTATAAAGAAAGGGCCTGCGGAAATGTATCAAATGTATACCAAGGCACTGGGATGTAATGTTCCCTAGTCTGTTTTATAACCCAGAATGTTACATGGTCTGTGATATGTTCGTCATACAGGACGAAGTACATACAGGATATGTCTCAAGTCGTTTCTTGGATGGTTCTTCAATTGACTGTTTTCAGTTTATTAGGTACACCACCCCGTTCACGAAAATGGTTTGCTCCTACAGACAGTGAGTCACGTGGCCGTGGCTTGCTATATAAAGCAGGCAGACAGGCATCGAGGCATTCAGTTACTGTTCTATTGAAAGTTAGAATGAGTAACCTAAGTGACTTTGAGCGTTGTATGATCGTCGGTGCCAGGTGCGCCAGTTCCAGTATCCCAGAAACAGGCAAATAACAGTGCAGTACAACAGTTGCGGCATCTCGGAATGCACAACTCATCCGCCCTTGTCACGGATGGGATATTGCAGCATACGACCACACTGGGTTCCACTACTATCAGCTAAAAGTAAGAAGAAGCAGCTCCAGTGGGCACGCGATCAGCACTGGACAATTGAGGAGTGGAACAACATCACCTGGTCTGATGAATCCCGGTTCCTGTTGCGTCATGCTGATGGCAGAGTCAGGATTTGGCGTAAACACTATGAGTCCATGGCCCCATTCTGCCTGGTGTCAATGGTACAAGTTGGTGGAGGTGGTGTAATGGTGTGGGGAATTTCTTCCTGGCACAGGTTTCCATGCCCCGAATAATTCAGGCTGTTCTGCAGGCAAAAGGGGTCCGAACCGGTACTAGAAGGGTGTACCTAATAAACTTGCCACTGAGTGTAAAATTTTAAATTAGCAGACACTTTTATCCAAAGCGACTTACAGAACTGTCAGTATTAACAGTGACACATACTGTATATTTAGGATATGGCACACCAAAGAATCAAACAAACAACCCTGTTGTTGCCAGCATCATATGTTCTTTGCACAGTAGGCAGACAGGATATTTGATATCGCAACTCCTTTCTTGGATGGCTGTTGGATGATTCTTGGAGAATTTAAATGTATCTTTGTTATGATGTACTACTGGCTTAACGGGAGCAATTTGAATGTGAATGCTGTTGTTGATTAAATGGAGAAAGACACACAGCAGGCTACAACAGAGTATCTGTGTGTCAGAACATAGTGGTTAGTTCACATCAGACACTTCTCCTAGCAGTGTTTCAATGCACAGCTGCCTACAGTCACCACAGCAACACAGAGGCAAACAGCAAGAGAGATAAAGGGGGCTGAAATAAATAACAAGAAAAAGACTTGAATGGCAGTCTGCCAAAACAGCGGATGGAGATATAAAAAGATAAAGGGAAGAAGAAAATAAACTATTTTAGCGGCGCCAACTCCCCTGCCCTACAGGAGCCACTCTGTAAAGAGGAAGAGGGAGAGGAGACAATGAAAACACACACAGCATTTACTGACAAAGGGGCTTTTTATATTAACAGAAGTTAAAAGAGACGTCTATTCCGGAAAAATTGAAAAATAGAAAAATAAAAAGCAAAGCTAGGGGGTTAAGCTTAAGCTTCTAATAAATGACCTCTGTTGATATTCACTCAGCCAAGAGTCTCAACCTTGTAACCTACCCCAGGCCCCGGTTACATGTTGTTCTGCCCAGAGAGTACCCCCTCATGTGCAACTGACCATTAGGCCAAGGGTGCGTCCAAAATGGAACCCCGTGCACTACCTTTGGCCAGGGCCCATAGGGATCAGGGCCTCATTTCCCAGTTGCATGTAACTTAAAGACACGCTCCTGTACTTTGGCGACTAGTAAGTATTTTCTAAACCTCCCACTTTGGGCTGGATGTGTAAATGTGTAGTTCTATGAGCAGAATTACTGTCTTACCTCAATTAGTCAAGAAATCCCTAGTTTGAAAGCGACTGTTTTTTTAAGAAGCTGTGCGGCGCCATTTTCCTTACATTTACATTTGACATTTTAGTCATTTAGCAGACGCTCTTATCCAGAGCGACTTACAGTTAGTGAGTGCATACATTTTTCATACTGGCCCCCCGTGGGAATCGAACCCACAACCCTGGCGTTGCAAGCGCCATGCTCTACCAACTGAGCTACAGGAGACTACCCCTCGTGGGCCAGCCCCCTAGCAATTCGAGTTTCAGACAATTACCTTCAGCCCGTCGGCATTTGAGTGACAGGTAGCATGAGGCACACACAGTAGCGCGAGAGAGAGAGCAATGACATGATGCCCATTTCTGCACATTTGTGACTTAGTATGCACTTTTCTGGGACAAATACTGACTAAAAAGTATACAAAGGTACCAGAGAATATCTTTAAGCGTTATGATGATCTTACCAGATGCAGCTTTATTTATGAGCCAACTTTTTAAGTGTTTCCCGAACAAGTAAGCACATAGAGAGAACGTTCGCTAAGCGTGTCATTAGATACTGATAGGATCAGCTTTTCTCCATTCAAATCTTAGGCAGACTGTAGTTCAGATAGAGCCTGGTCAACCTGTTGGGTAATAGCATACACAGCAGTATCATCGGCATACAAGTGCATGTTACATGTTTTTACAGACACGTCGATATTGTTAATGTAAATAGTAAAAAGTACAGGACACAGAATCGAGCCCTGCGGGACACCTTTCATAATATCCAGGAAACCTGATTTAACACCATCAGTAGATATGCATTGAGTTCTATATGTCAATACATTTTTAAGACAGTTACATGCAGCCTGGTCTAGGCCAATTGAGGAAAGCCTCTGAATAAGCAGTGAGTGATCAACAGTATCGAAAGCCTTTGACAGGTCAATGAAGAGGGCAGCACAATGTTGCCTTTTATCTATACAGTTAACCACATCATTTATAATAATAATTTTGGTCGCAGCCCTTCTCTTATGAGTCTTCCCCACTGTGTACCCTCTGTGAATAGGCCAGGTTAGCCATGTGAAACCAGGCTGACCGCTTTGCTCACGTGAAGTTTCACTTCCATTTGAGCTGCTCGCGAGATCAGGCTGGTTTAACAAGGCTGAGTCCAGGTATCCTCAGGGGTACTAGTATAGATATAGAACAGTAGATAGGCTGATATTGTATAGCCCATATATATGGTCTGTGGGTACTAGTTGAGTACTACCACTGATGTATAGCAGTGAATAACCAACACCAACAAGACAGTGAAGTTGCACACAGCACAGACCAATTCTTCAAAGGTTCATGGACAATCAGATCATTGAATGCCAGACATGACGTAATCCTGCATGGTGTGCGTTCTCTACACAGATGGTCAGTATACAACAACAGCCGTGTCTGTCTGATGGTGATCGATAGTGTTCTTTTGTAATGTTCTCATTCTAGAACAGATTATGTGATTCCATGCAGTGTGGTGTTCTGGGTACGGTATTGTATATGTGATGGATGACAGTTTGGCAAGCTGAGCTCTTCTTATGGTGTGTCTGTCTGTGTGCTTGCCAGGATCTGTACGTTGACATTCAGCTGTCTGCCTTCTGGGCAAAGTGTCTGTGTCTGTCTGTGTGTGTGTGTCGCGCGCGGGGGTCCGTCCGTCCGTCTGTCTTCTGACAATGACGTCAGTTCTGTACTACGTGCTACTTGCTGTTCAATCTTACCCTCCTGCTCAAAGAGAAAGGCCTTGCAAACTGTTGGGGTCATTTGGAAGTGAGGACTAGCTAACAAGGTTATCATGATAATGGGTCCTGGATCTTTTCTCAGAAACCTACCCACTCATATCATCTTAGTGTGTCTTAAATGGCTAAGGTTTGGCTAGGTACAGGTACTGTAGGTCAGATGTGTGTGGTGCGTGCTTATATGTCTCTGTTTAACAGTATGTGTGTGTATTTGTGCATCTAAATGTCTGTTGTCTGTCTGTACGTACCCATTTCCTACTCTGCCTGGGGTGTCAACTGACCTGACCCCGCCCTCCACGCTGAAACCAGCCAATAACCATCAGTCGCTCTGATTGGGTCTGATTCGATTGGTCCTTTGTTAAGACAAAAAAGATTGAGGGAAAACCATTAGGATTCTCTGATTGTATGGCGTTAAGTGTAATTTAATCATTTTTAATTCCCCTGAGACTGGCTAGGTTTACATTTTTTTTCTTTTTTTGTGAATTCAATTTGTTCCAGGGCAGTGAGTTATTATATTCTCAGCGTTCTGGTCCAGCAGTGGCATGGCTGTTTGTAAGATGTGTTAGAGAGAGACAGAGAGCTCAGTTGGCGGTATTGTTTATGGAGGGAGACACACACACACACATACACACATGTCATGTCATGCTAGACTGGAAGCTTGTTTGCATAGCTATGATTGTCAGGCCCTGTTTCCTGCCTCTTGTGTGTGTTTGTCCAATAGTTTCTCTTCATAATCCCTCCAGCTACAGTCATTATATCCAGTATGAGGTTGATAGATATGATTAGAAGAATGCCTTGTGGCCACTTATTATACTGTTGATGATTCTAGTCTTCATATTATACTGTTGATGATTCTAGACTCCATTCTAATATAGAGCTGTTAGTTATAGCATTATTATGGCATTGTAATTATCCGTTTATAGTGAAACTGCACCTGTCCAATCCTAATCCTAATCCATTGTCTCTTGCATCATATGAAAGAAATGGCCTCTATATATAATAATATGTATAATATGCCATTTAGCAGACGCTTTTATCCAAAGCGACTTACAGTCATGTGTGCATACATTTTTACGTATGGGTGGTCCCGGGGATCGAACCCACTACCCTGGCGTTACAAGCGCCATGCTCTACCAATTGAGCTACAGAGGACTTCTTCTTGGTTTTAGATGGAAACTGCTCTACTCCAAGTTTAATTAGTGCTAGGTACAGTAAATAGATAACCTTTGGACTCTGCTCACAATTTGCTCTCTATTCATTTTTCCATTAATCGTCTTCCGTCCTGAAGGAATATGCTATGTAGGAACACAATTTGCTCTAGGTCAGGACAAAGCTTTGGTCAGCTATGTCTGATGTATTTTCTGTTTTATCTGTGTGTTCCTTCAGCTGAGTTATTCACCATGTAGTCGTGTGACATCACACCATAGATTGGTTGGTGGTAGCTAGATGGTGACCATTGTCAGTCCCATCATGTGTTTGAGCTGTGAGTGTCTGCCTCTCAGCCAGTGTTTCTTGCTGTGTGTCTTCTTGGCACAATGCTGATGAATCACAAGATCACAAAACTGCAATTCAGGTTTAATTGAATTGTGTGTCTTAATTATGTGTGAATTGGTGTGTACCTTCTTGGCCCTGTCTTTCACACATACACTAACTGGGTGAATCACAACACTATGGAATGCGTGGGTTGTAACGACTAGCCTCAGCCTCTCAACACCAGAAGCCAAGGGTACCTGTTAATATGCTGTTGCCGTGACTACCGGCTGCCATTTTGTGCTCCAGGGGGCGTGAACTGATGTGTCTGTTATAGTAAGGATGTCATGTTGACCTGTCAGAGGGCAAGGTTGGGGATGGTTGGATGGGCACAGTATGATCCTGATGTACTGAATGTGTTGGCTTCTCGATCTGTGTATGGTCTGTATACATGGACTAGATGGCATATGTCATATAAGACATCATGTCGTATATATGTCCCCAGACAGGAGGGCCACAGGCAAAACAAGCTTGTCTTTGTCAAAATGATTCTCAGGATACAGATCTGATTTAAAGGCTCTGCATGGTCAATCTGATGTCTGAAGTGGCTGTACAGCATTTACTGCGATGCAGCCTCCGCAGACGTCAGGGCTTTCATACTTCTTGCGCTTAGCAGAGCAGAGCTATTGTGAAGGAAGCTGTCAAGGAAGTGAGTTTGTGTTTATACAGGACGTACTGCCCGCACCTACCGTCAACCAATCATGTCAATGTGGAGCTATACGGAGACCTCCGCATTGTTACAAATTTGAGAGGAACACAAATGTTGCTGTACAGAGCTTGATTTGGCCTCTTTATGCCTCCGGAGGCTCCGCAATTACGTCACACCCTCCATACGAAGCCTCCGACCACATTTTTGGATCAAGCATAAATTGGCTTTCACAGTAAGTATATGGTTTAGTCCTTTTGGGCCCCTTGGAAGTATATGGTTGGGTATCCACCATGACTCTTCACCTCAGTCTATATTTTACTGATATAGCTCACTAAAAAACATGTATTATGGAAATATATTTGTGCGTTATGTTTTGCCAGGAGTTTTTCTCACCATGTGATCTGACCCAGGAAAAACTGTGTGCCATAATTCTGAGAAATGTTCAGGTACATTGCAATAATTCATGGTGCGGCACCACCACATACAAAATCTGGAACATGATGAACTCCCAAGCCTGTATAAAAGTTGGTTTACACTGTCATGGTCAGTTGGGCATATTTTAGCTGTGTCACCTTGTCACTGGCAGCACCAAGTTTATCTGGCCGTGTGGTGTCTCTGTCTCGCTGATAAACTCATCCTCCCCCCTTCTCTCCATCTCACTCATTCGTCACCCCCTCTCAGTGTGCCTCATTTGTCCAATCGCGGTGGGGATTGATGGATCTCTCTCTCTTTTTCTCTCAGGTGCGCGCTATCTTTCTCCCTCCCTCCCTCTCTCTCTTTCTCTCTCTTTCTCTTTCTTTCTCTCTCTATTCCGTCACCTGCCTCCTCTCCCACTGTGCCATGCCTCCCAGAAGCTGGAGGAGGGAGATGACGGGATGACAGGAGGAAGAAAGGGGGAACTGTTGTGTTAATGTCTCAGTCTTTAGCTAGGTTTCCATCCAATTTGTGACAGATTTTCATGTGAATATTATAGAATATGCGTTTAAAAAAGATGCACATTGTCCCACCAACGGTGTTTCCATCAGACTGACTTTGTTGCGGATAAATGTCTGTGTGTGATTACGTACAGATATGGGATCTTAACTTGAGTCAGTTTGCTACAGCAGGAAAATAATCATGCAGTAACAGGAAATGCAAAATATTATGTAGATTATAATTAATGGACATTTTTGTAGGGGTTGGTATGTTTTTCTTAAGGGAAAAAAGTGCAAATTACAAACTTCAGAAGCCTTTTTCAACCTCAAATTCACTACAAGTTGAAAATCTCCGGCATTGCAGGAAAGTTCTCCTGCAACAGGTGATCAAATTAAGATCTTACATCTATAGTGCTCATAAAAATCACTTTTGTTTTCATGTACCGAATAAAAAACATGAGTTTAATGTGTTTCCATTGCATGTTCTACTCTACCAATAGTTGTCACACAAATTGTTGCGATAAATGGCAAACTTGCCCTAACATTTTTTATTTATTTTATTTTTTAAAGGAACTCAGTCCGGCTTTAAACTTACTCTTGAAAGTTAATAGTAGAATGCACAAGTTGAAATTTCTAAATTGGGTAATGCATCATCAGTTCCTCTTGTCATGTTAGTCATTGCATACCTTAGAGAGCTATTTATAACTTATCATACATGTCCAAATCAACTAGCCCATGTCAGCTAATGTTTTTTTATTTAGTTTTTGTTATCCCATATATATTGTTGTAATTTTTTTGTCACTCAAATATCACATGAATACACATTAGACATGGCAAAATGTATAGAATTGCAAGAAAATGTACTTTAAAATGGCAACATTTTCTTTGCACCCCATGACAAAATGTGTAGAATTGCAGGAAAGAAGCTTTAAACCTGCAAGATTCTCTCCACCAACAAGAGGGGTGTGAACAGTTTGTGTCATGAACAGTGCTTGTGCCCATAGAAATAGATGTGGTGTGTGTGCGAGCGTGCGCAAGGGGGGCGCGGGATGTTCCCCAATGCTGGAAGGGGGCCCCGAGTGAAAATGTTTGGGAACCCCTCCTCTAGACAGCAGTTCGCTGATAAAGTGGACACTGGACAGCTTAGGTTATATAATGAGATGGATAAAAGCAACATAAATGTTATTTGTTAATTGCAAGCACTTATCATCATGCCACTAGCATACAAATTATGACCCTCTATATTTATTGCAAAGGAGCATCAAGCTCATCACTGTGCACTTTCACCACCCTGTAGCCTAAACTATGCATGCTTTTCCAAATCTCAGTGGGAGGACCATACAACACAATTAGTTGCATTATACATTTTATCGACACAAAAAGATCCCACCATGTCGAACATACAAATTGTCTGTCAACATTTATAAAATTGTACCGACACTTCCTGTTTCCATCACACTGTTTTTTATACACCATGACTTTACTCGCATAAAAACTGTGGATGGAAACCTGGTTAGTGTGATGGATGACGGACAGACACACCTTCTGGCTTCTCCTGTCAAAATGTTCACATGAGCCATGTAAGAAGTCAGGAAACCTCTGAAATCTCTGCTAAGTTCTCTCTCAGAGTTGTTGTTTGTTCTTTTTCTCAGCACCTGAGCAACCTATACACTCTTTAAAAAAAGGGTTCCAAAAGGGTTCTTCGGCTGTCCCCATAGGAGAACCCTTTTGGTTCCAGATAGAAGAACCCACTTTGGTTCCAGGTAGAACTATTTTGGGTTCCATGTAGAACCCTCTGTGGAAATGGTTCTACATGGAACTCAAAAGGGTTCTACATGGAACCAAAAATTGTTCTTCAAAGAGTTCTCCTATGGGGACAGCCGAAGAACCCTTTTAGGTTCTACAGGGCACCTTTTTTTTCTAAGAGTGTAGTGTTAGAATATAAGGATACACACACACACAGGGCAAGCATCTGACATAACTCAGGCAGTTAACTAATGCAAACATCAATGGCACAAAATGGCTCTGTTACTGACTAACGCTATCCCACCCACCCAGCACTCCCATTTCATCTCAACCCCCATGGAGGTGTCACGCCCTGACCTTAGAGATCACCTGTATTCTCTGTTTGGTTAGGTCAGGGTGTGATTTGGATACATTCTAGTGTATCTATTTCTATGTTGGCCGGGTGTGGTTCCCAATCAGAGGCAGCTGTCGATCGTTGTCTCTGATTGGGGATCATACTTAGGCAGCCATTTTGCCTACCTAAGTTGTGGGATCTTGTTTCTGTTTGGCTTGTTGGATGTTTAGCCTCTAGAATGTCACGGTCTGTTGGATTTTGTTATTTTGTCGGTGTTTATAATAATAAACTACCATGTACGCATACCACGCTGCACCTTGGTCCGATCCTTTATACAACGAACGTGACAGGAGGCAAGATCTGCCGCTGACTCAAATGCTGAGTACTTTTTCCACCACAGTACATTTAAAACCAGATACTTTTAGACTTTTAATCAAGTAGTATTTTACTGGGTGACTTTCACTTTTACTTGTCATTTTCTATTATGGTATCTTTACTTTTACTCAAGTATGACAATTTAGTACTTTTTCCGCCACTGACAAGGGCCCCAGGACCAGTGGAAGCAAAATAGCCCCATAACATCAAAGATCCACCACTATATTTTACTGTCGGTATGAGGTACTTTCCTGCATATGCTTGTGTTTTTCACAAGTGCCAATACCGTTTTATCAGACTCCAGGCGGTGCTATAGTCAGATGACATGAAAATAGAGCTCTTTGGCCATGCACACCAGTGGTGGGTTTGGCGTTGAAAAACACAAGCATTTATTTTTTAGCAATTGTATTAGTATAAAATAATATTTTAATAATAATATTTTATTTCATATTTTATTTGATAGTCTTTTTTGCTCATCTTTATCAAGGGTGCCAATAATTATGTACCTGACTGTATATAGCCTATACATACAGTGCAATCATATCATAGATTAATTAGCTAGACATGGGTTGAATGGTTATATGGGCTTCATCCTAAATGGCACCCTATTCCCTATATAGTGCACTACTTTTGAACAGGGCCCTGTTCAAAAGTAGTACATTATGTAGGGAGTACAGTGCCATTTGGGACGTCGCTGTGGTCTTATATAACAGTCCATGTCACAATGTAGTCATGTTAAGCAGGTGAACTCAGTCACTCATGTCCCGTCCTAGCACTTTATGGATACAGTCACAGTCACAAATTAACCTTGAGTCCGTTGTTGTTGTTAGTGCGTTGACCCAGAAGAATTTCTGTCACAACATTGAAATGTAAAGGCCATGGTGGAAGAGACAAGGTGCTAGTTTACTGGCTGTTATCATGGGTAGAGGTGAAACCCATGAGACAAGGATGTAACATGTTGCGTGTGAGAGGGAGCGAAATGAAGAGCAGGAAGCATAACAAACAATATCCTAGCAGACGGACATTTTGTTTGTCTTGATGAATATGATATTGCATTTGTCCTCTCTCTCCCTATTTCTCCACTCTTCTCCTCCACCCCCCACACATATAGTCAACACACACACACACACACACGCTGCACCTGTATGCTCAAATAAGCTTGTGAATTCAAATAAAATTTTATTTGCCACATGCACCGAATACAACAGGTGAAATGCTTACTTACAAGCCCTTAACCAACAATGCAGTTTTTAAGAAAAGAAAAACATAGTCTGGGTAGCCATGATTAGCTGTTCAGGAGTCTTATGGCTTGGGGGTAGAAGCTGTTAAGAAGACTTTTGGACCTAGACTTGGCGCCCCGGTACTGCTTGCCGTGCGGTAGCAGACAGAACAGTCTATGACTAGGGTGGCTGGAGTCTTTAACAATTTGTAGGTATTGTTTCAGGTACTGTATCTGTTGGTTGCCATGGGGACTTTGTAGCCATCAGAAACCACAGAGGAGAGAGAGAGAGAGAGAGAGAGAGAGAGAGAGAGAGAGAGAGAGAGAGAGAGAGAGAGAGAGAGAGAGAGAGAGAGAGAGAGAGAGAGAGAGAGAGAGAGAGAGAGAGAGAGAGAGAGAGAGAGAGAGAGAGAGAGAGAGAGAGAGAGAGAGAGAGAGAGAGAGAGAGAGAGAGAGAGAGAGAGAGAGAGAGAGAGAGAGAGAGAGAGAGAGAGAGAGAGAGAGAGAGAGAGAGAGAGAGAGAGAGAGAGAGAGAGAATGTGGACTAATGCTCATGAAAGCATTGAGGTTCAAACCATGAAAAAACCTCCATACTCGTGCTGTTGATGTCAGAGCAGAGGGACAGGCCTTTGTACAGGTGGTAGGGAGATGGTGTCCTTGAAGAAGAGAATGAAGGGAGGAAGGAAAACATAGAAAAAAGAGAGGAGAAATGTCTTTGAATGAGGGAAAGTGGGTAGTTTATAATAAATTACATACATCGACAGGCTTTTATTAGAACATCTCCTTTCAGGTGCTGTTGGAAGAGTCAGTTTAGAGTATGCATTTCAGGGAAAAGCTGACTTTTATTGATTTTAGTCATACGGTACAACAAGGATGCTGGCTGCTTTGTGCTTCCTTACCTAGGTCAGTAGGCCTACATACTGGGATTCATTGAGAAGATTGCAAAAGCCAACATAATGTAAAGATTGATCTTCAAAGCAAAAATGTTTTGGTTCCTTTTTTTTTCAGTCGGCTCTACGGTTCATGCAACTTGGTTTGGAGGCAAAGTAGCGACAGCATTTCTTTTTCATACAGCAGGAAATGTCTGTGTGCCACTGACCCTTTACCTGGTCAGTCATGTGCTCAGCTGCGATTGCTTTATATATATCGCCATCCTACAGTGTGTTTGGGTCCAATGAGAGAGAGCAAGAACCTGTCTTTGCCAAAGGCCCTTTACCTTGTTTAGCCCGACGGATCTGATAAAGTGAATCTAGCAAGCTGTCTACAAACAGCACATACCTACCGGATGGAATCTAATTTGACAAATCTAATTTACGGGTCAAGTCCTCAAATAAAATCAATAGATCTGTGCTAAGAATTGGAAAGAGAAGAAACAGAAGAACAGAAAAGAGAATTTAAAAGACAACCGAATAAAAGTCTCATTCAGGTTTGTCAGACTGGACTGCAGATTAGATTCCACTACAGAAAGGACAGAGGGTAGTGTTAAAAAAAATAATCATAAAAAGAGTATTGTACTACAAAATATGACAAATATCTTTGGGTAATATGTCTGTGTTTGTCTCTGGGAGTATACATAAAATCACTCTATTCTAGCTACATCATTATATTTATATGGTATGGACTTGGTTGTGCTGACCAGCTAGTCTAGGGTCACTGCTCTTTAACCCAATGAATCCCACCGTAACGTCGGCAGGTTTTGGACTTCTAACCCCTTTTAAACATTTTGTGTTTGGGCTGCATCCGTTAGTCTGTGGGGCTGAGCTATAGTGTTTCAAGGGAGGGACCCAAAGGGGCCCGGGGCTTGGACTTTTTACAATAATGTCTGTTAAGTCTGAATGGTTTGGCTACAAACTATTAAAAGCTATCTATGAAAAGCTGAGACTCTCACAAAGTGTAACATGTTTTGCTCTATGATGCTCACAAGCTACAAGAGTCTTTAGAAGTTAAGGGGTTCTTTACATAAACAATCATAGGAAATACGAGGACATAGTGTCCATAATATTGTAATAAGCTCACATAGTTGCTGTCACAAATTATACAACGGGTGGGTCTAATCCTGAATGCTGATTGGTTAGACGGTGTCTATTCCACAAGTTACAACCGGCTAAATATATGATGTTAAAATGCCTATTTACTCTGTTCCATCTGACTGCGCAATCCACTGTCTCATCAGCCCAGCCAAGCAATTGATTCACTTGATCTCCACTATAAAAAGCATCTAGACATGATCTCACATTTCTTTTAGACTAACATTTCTTTTTCAACAGCAGAGATTTGTATAAACCTTGCTGTCTGTCTCTCCGACATTTGCAACATTGTTTAAATATTCAAATTCGATCTTCAGCTGTCCCATAGTAATGAACAGGTCGTGAGTCGGGCCGAGACAGACAGGCAGGCAGTGTTTCTCAGCCAGTCGAAATCATGAATCACCTGGCATCATTTTTATGGATATATACAAAGAAATGTCAATTGAAAAAAGTTCAAACGAAACGAAGTGCAGCTAGTTTGCAGTCTTTCCAGCTTCCGTTTGAAGTGATTGTGTTAGCTGTGTTGTTGGATAGCTCCTCTGTACAACAGTGTCCTGACGAGTGAGCACATTTTCTATGCCAGGGGAAATCGCACCTCATTGGCTCATTGTTATCGATGTATCCAAATAAATGTCACTAGAAAACAGCTTAAACAAATGCAAATGCGCCTACTTTGCTGTTATTCTGGCTGCACTTTTTGACATGACTAGCTAGCAAGCAAGGGATAAGAACGTTGCCAGCCAGTATGGCAATGGAACATTTAGAACGAACGACTGGGTCGCGTCTCTAGCAACAGAACCGATAGAACAAACGACGAGCCGGCTTGGGTAGCAACCCTAGATTTGTGTCGGGACTATATCTTGTGGAAGGATGAAATATTATGAATAAATTCATCAAAATAAATGTTTTAATGAAAATATGTAAATCCTTATTTTAATATGTTGGTAACCCGTTGTATAAAAGTGATAATGCCCTCGAAGTCGGTGTTTGGAGGATATATTGGTAGGGTTTGCTAACAACACCCGTGCCAATATATCCTCCAAACACCGGCTTCTTGGGCATTATCACTTGACTCCAAACTCCACACAGTTGTCACATTTTCCAGTGAGCAAACCATTTCTGTACTTACAGCATTCATATAAATTCATTTTTTTATCCGTTTTTTGCTTTGGCAGACCTTATTTTTTTATTGGCTATTTATGTCAAAATTGTTTGTGTTCTCTTTATAGCCCTGGTTGTCCTGAAAATAAAATGGTTAGACACTTCATTGTGAGGCTAAATATAAGGGCTGGACATGCAGATAAATGAAAGTCAGATAAATGAGTCTCAGGACTGGGGTCTCAGGACTGTGGCTAATTATGTTGCAGGTGCTAAATTACCCAAACCCCCACATACCAGGAAATTCTGATCAGACCCCCTACTCACATAAGACTGAGGAAGCTACCAATGCAAACACCTTTTACACAGTACTTTACAGTACTTTACATGTACAGTATGTGCTATCATCACACAAACGTACGTGGAGGAGAGAAGAGCCACAGTGTGGAGCCTGAACCCCTAGCGTCCCCTAGGGATGACCTAATGATATCAGTGTGTGAGAGATGTGTTGCCATAACACCACGTGCTGCGTTCATTATTTACCACAGACACACTGGAAGGCGTGTAAGCAGGAAAACATCAAGCGTGTCCCGCCACAAACTACAGAAGGAGACACACCATTGTTCACCAATGGAGAAATCTTGTTGGCTCAGCTCCTGTGTGTCTTACGGAATAACAGATGTAATGGTGATGTTACACAATGCAGACATACTCACAGGTACACACAGTGGTACATACACACACAGACAAAAACAGAGACACAGGCACACACAAAAACAGACAATAGGGACACACACATCTCTCTCTCCCGCTCCTTCTCCCCCTCTCTCTCTATCCCTCTCTCTTTCTCACTCTCCTATACACACAAACTGACACACACACACTAGTACTAGCTCTAACACACACAGACAGTGGGTCGGAAGGAATAAGTTGGTACATTAATGAAACATGACACAAACCACAAAAGGAGTCTTGCCAATTACTTTCGACAATCCTAAAGTTGAAAAGGGAGAGAGAGAATACACAGGGGAGGTGAAATACACGCACAGGGAAATAGGGACACTACTACAGGGACTCATTCAACAAGCTAGCTCATAGAAACAATATAATGAACTAGAAGTGTCCTCACTCCCATAATGTTCTTTATTGTTAACGGTGACAACCTAATCTCATCCACCAGCCGGCTCTCTCTCTCTCTGATGAACCATCTGGTTTCACAGCGCCTCAGAACTGGACTTGACTGGAAGTCTATGGCTAGCCTATGCGGAGTCGCCAGAAAACGCTAACATCCGGCTTTCAGGGATACAGTATTTTCGACCTAACTTCCGTTTCCCCTGAAAAAACGGAAGTGGGAACTCTCCTCAGGCATCTTTCTACGGCTGCTATGTCAGGTTAGTCTATTTGCCTGGCAACCCAAACTCCTTGCTCTGGGCAAACGCTACGCCACGGACGTTAGTTTCTTCTCCACAATGTCTGGATCTGAGAACCTCCTGTATGATTTCTAGAATGGAAATCAGTTCTAGACCCTTTGATTGGTCCCAGAAACCAATGGGTTGGTCCAGAGCCAGAACACACGTAGGTAAAGTGACATTTACATTTTTTATCATTGGCTTTGATACTCTGATTGGTTAGAGAGGATCCAATTGCTGACGACTTTGCTTTGTACAACACCCCTCATTTTGACGTCACCACAAACGACTTAAATGATTGCAGTCTCAGACTGAATTATGTAGCGAACGATAGAGCAATGGAGTAATTCAGTTTGAGTCATCAGGCAATTAGTCTATAGCAGGAGCGTACGAAACAACCGCTGGGTTTTAATTGGCTGATCTCTCAATCCATCACCATCTAGCATAACCCTTAGAACCTTCCCCCATGAGGAAGTGAAGTTGGGGGAAGACGTATTCGAGGGTTCGACTTCATACTAGGAAGCGAAATAGAATCCATTGCTCTATATCGTGGTAGGCGGTTTTAGCAACAGCCGCGCTGGACTGTGGTCGACATGGATGATAGTTCTGATGGTGTGGGTGGGGATAATGAAAGTCATGGACCTGGATCGTCTCTGGTGAAAAGGAAAAGGAAAAATAATGGGCCTGCTCTAAGCGCTGCTGACAGCAGTGGCCCTTCTAGTGTTGAGAATGTGAAAAACAAAAGTAATGATGTGTCAGAGTGGAAAGTTTTAATCGTGTTTGATGCCACCACGGGGTCTCATCTACACTCTATTCGATTAACCAATGCCGTTAAGAAAGAGATAGGTGAAGTCACATTAGCCTGGTTCATTGGTTATGGTAGACTGTTAATAATATGTGCTCACCATGTTCAGCAAGGAAAGATTCTGAAAATGAAAACTCTCAATGGGAAGGAAATTACCAGTCATGTCCCAGGAGCCTCGGCTAAGCTGAGGGGGGTCATTTCTGGGGTTCCACTATCTATGTCCATAGATGATATAAAAGCTTCCTGGCTTTCACTGTTAGACAGTTTGTCCCACGTCCATTAAGGTGTTTTAAATGCCAAAGAATGGGACATGTAGCGGCTCTGTGCAAAGGAAAGAAAAGATGTGCGAAGTGTGGAGGGGAACATGATTATGGTGAATGTGGGAACAATGTCAAGGTTAACTGTTGTAATTCTTGGGGGGAACATAGTGCAGCATTTGGTGGATGCCAGGTGCAGAAAGAGGCTAGAGAGGCCCAAAGATATAAAATCCCTCATAATGTCTCCTATGCAAAGGCTGCAAGGTAGATTGGTGGAACTATTAGGCAGAAGGATGGAGATAATGGGTTACTCCTGGAATAAGTGGACCTACTGTAGGAAATGTTGCTTATGTTGGTCCAGACACGGATACGAGACCTGCTCAGAAATCTTGCCCTCACAAATGTATCGTGACCAAGGACATCTTAATAGTTAATCAGATTGACTTCATAGCCTTCATTGGAAAGGTTATCAACCTGACTGCGTTTGTGGAAAGAAGAACGGCCAAGTTGAAGATCATTGTGGAAGCAGCAACAGCGTTTTTAGGAGTAACAGATGTTACTGTCGCCATGATTGTTGATATGTTGACTCCTAATAATACTAACGATGTAATGTCTCAGTATGATGATAATTAGAGTTATGGTTTTTGTTATCCTTCAGTGGAATACCAGAAGCCTTATTGCTAACAGTCAGGAGTTTAAGAAATATGTAATTGATTTAGAGATCAAACCTGATGTGATATGTGTTCAAGAAACATGGCTTAGACCACATCTTGATTGTATTATTCCTGGTTATTGTTCAATGAGATCTGATAGATCAATTGGACAGAGTGGTGGTTGTGCTATGTTCATAAGAGAAGGTCTTGTATATCGTAATATAACTGTCCCATCTGAATATGAATGTGTGATGGTGGAAATCTACAGTGCAATATTAAGTTAAAGAAAATTACAACCCTTGTTGTCAACTATGTGTAGCGATGTTTGATGAAATATCAGGAGAATTGGGCTCTAGAGAGTTTATGTACATAATAGTTTATGGGGAAGCACACATACAGATGCTAATGGTACTATTGTGGAAGATATGATGGAAACGAGCATTGGTATGTCTTAACGATAAGTGTGGTACAAGAGTTGATGTTGTTAGAGGGGTTACATCCTGTCTGGACCTCACAATGGCTTCTAACTCTATTGCATCTCTGTGTGAATGGAATGTAATAAATGATTCTACTGATGGAAGTGATGATTTCCTGATTTTGTGTACCATGAACTTTGATGTTACTATTCCAGATATGGTACCATTCAGAAGATTGTGCTTTCATAAAGCAGACTGGGAAAAGTTTGATGATCATTGCTTAAAGTCTGTTGGACAGTTGTCTTTAGAGAGGCCGGTTGATGTATGTGCTGCCTCTGTGACCTATCTGATTTTGAGTGCTGCGAATGTATATGTACCAATGAGTGAAGTGGGCGAGAAGGTGGTTCCTTGGTGGACTGAAGAGTGTACTGCGGCTATTCGAGAAAGAAATAGGGCTTACAGAGTGTTGCGTAGGAATATGACTCCTAAAAATCTAGTTGATTTCCAAAGGAAGAGAGCTTTAGTACGTAGGGTCATTAAGTCTGTCAAGAGAAATGCATGGAGACAGTTCTGCTCTACAATAGGCAGGGGTACTGAGCTGGGGGATGTATGGTCATGTTGAAGAAGATGACTGGAAGAAGCAAGTCCACTCGAATTCCAGTTTTGGTTGTGGGTCAAAAAATGGCCGTAACTGATAAAGAAAAAGCTGACTTGTTGGGGAAGACATTTGCAGGGTACATAGTGGGGTTACTTTGGATGAAGTATATAAGCAACGCAGGTGTGAGATTTTAAATGCTCATGTTAATGTGTATAAGAAAAGGGATACTGTTGAACAGTGGCGGCTGGTGAAAAATATTCTCGGTGGGGCTGTGCCATACTTTTTTTTTCCTGTAACCATCGCGATATATTTTAACACAAACTGCAGGACAGCAGTGCTCAGTGAAACATTCAGTAATTATTTAATGCCAATATTAAAAAGTTGAGGCATTCTTACACAAAAACATATTACACAAACCCAAGCCTTTCATTTGCATTTAAAGTGAACTTTTCACCATTGGTAGTAAACAGGCAACGCAACAGGCATGCTGTCAGAACAGAGTGGAAAGTGGACAATAACATGAAATTATTATAAAGTTTATAGGAAATCTTACACTGTATAAAAGGATGTATAATATAGAAATGGATATCAAGTGGATGAACTCAAACCTTTGACTGGAAGAATAGCATACAGTATTTTATGATCATACTAAATGTGACTAATTGTTAATGTGCTCCAGAACTGCAACAATTAATTGATACAAACAACATATATACAGTAATATTAGCAAAGACACTATTAAGACTTTCTAGAGTACCATATATAACTGGATTTTTTATGCTAAGGTCAACTATATACAAAGAAACATGCGGCCAGAGCTGCTCTGTGTGTGTGTGTCTGTCATCTTATTTGTACAGGAATTTTGCCCGTCTGTCCTTCTGAGTGGCAAACCTCTCAATGACCCTTTGATTAAAGTCAGGAATGTCCCTGACAAGTTTCTTCTCCATGGAGAGCATGGCCAGAGCGTTCAGGCGATCCTGTGTCATGCTGTTTCTCAGGAAGGTCTTGATCCTTTTCAGTGTAGAGAAGCACCTTTCTGACTCAGCAGTTGTCATTGGTGTGGTGATGAGGATCTTGAGGAGGCTGGCAGTCTCTGTGAAAGTGCTCTGAAGGTTGTTCTCCATGAAGAACTGGTACAGGGGCACTGCACCACTACAAGCCTTGAACTCACTGTTCTCATAGATGAGGGACAGTTCGGTTTTGAGCTTGGCCTTGTTCAACATGGGGTACGCCTCCACGGTTGTTTCAAGCGCTGTATCGGGGAACTTCACACTGTGTTGTGGGAACAACTCTCCGTGCAATAGTGTTGCGCTGATGAGGTGCTGGGTGAAGGAGAACCTCTCTTTGGCATGACTCAGGATGGTATCACATACCTGTAAAAGATACATCATCAGCTTTAATTTGCAATTAAGCTATTTTGATGCAAGTGATCCTGACTGACACATGCCTATGTCCAACTCAAGTATATGATTACCAAGGTGCTGATTGTTCAGGGTTTTGGCTACATACTACCAGGCCTGAAAATAGTTCTAGGGGGAAACACTGACAATTACATCACAACTTACCTCTATAGCCAACCTCTGTTGTTCTCCTGGTCCCAGCATCCTCCGTCGCTTGATGGGCTGTTGCTGCTCGTCAGATGCGCTGTCCCCACACAAAGAGGGAATTGAGGCCCTGGGTCCAAAAAATAAAGTTTAATTTGATAACTTGCAATCAGACTTCTTAACTCACTGTAATTCCCCCTCAACACACAACCAGTGACTATATATATATATATATATATATATATATATATATATATATATATATATATATATATAGACAGACAGACAGACAGACAGATAGTGTGTATATACACACAAACTATGTCTAGTAACTGCTTTTAACCTGTGATGTACATAATTAACTGATGTTATTACGTTTTAAAGCCTTTTTCTATTACATTTGTGAGAGGGATGCAACATCATTTTGTTCTGCTGTGCACTTAGCAATAAAGTTAATCTTCAATAACAACTAGGCCTCTTCTAGAAATTGACCTGGTGGACACCTGAATAATTATTACAAACTGTGTAGTACTTTCCTGCATTATTATCAACGTCTGATTGTGTCTTCTCTTTCCTTTTAAAATACTAAAACAAATATAATTGTGACGGCTCTATGATAATCACTCACTTTGATGACCAGACACATTTAGGCTTTTAAACTGTTGTAAGTGAACTATTCATCTTTCTAACAACATCTTTATCAGCCAATAGTAAATATAGTTATTTACCTGATTGTTAGCATGCTGTCTGTGAACCTCTGGACAAGTGCTTTAATGAAGACAGGGTCGATGTTCCTCTTCTGCAGCTGGCTGAAAAGCATGTCCACATTTGGCATGATCTTGTGGAACAGTGCCAGGAAAAAACAGAAAGCCTCGTCTTCGAGCATCCTCACAAAGCCCCCCGCCTCTCTGACAGTCGGGGCATCAAAGTTCCCAGAGTCTCTGATGGTCTGGAAACACGTTAGGAGGTCATCCCTGTACTCGTACACAGTGTTTACAGCGCGACTGTGGAAGTTCCACCGTGTTGTAGAGGCTCTGGGGAGTCTATGCGCAACCACTTCGTCAAGCACGGTGGTTCGCTTGGGAGACCTGGAGAAGAAAGCAGAAAATCCTGCAAGGTCGGAAAAGAAAGTGCCGATCCTGGGGATGCGTGAAGTAGCCTGCTGCATGATGAGGTTCAGCTGATGTGCATAGCAGTGGACGTAGTGCGCATTTTCGTACACATCCACTATTTTACGCTGCACTCCGCCGGTGGCTCCCCTCATCACACTTGCTCCGTCGTAAGCCTGGGCAATAAGTTTGGCCTTTTGTCCATGTGAGAGTATGGTGCTGAGCCTCTCCAGCAGCGCTGTAGCGATGGTGTCGGCGGTTGCGTTCTCGATCAAAATGAACTCGAAAAAACGCTCTTGGACGTTACTTTTAGCATCGATGTAGCGTATCACAAGCACCAACTGGCAGTGGGTGGAAACGTCAGTCGTCTCGTCAGCTTGAATGGCGATAAAATCAGCACTCTTTACTTCCTCCAGGATGTAATCCTTAAGCACTGACAGCATACAGTCCAACAGCTCGTTCTGTATCGTCTTTGACGTGCCCTTAAAAACGGTAGCTGTCTTCAGGTGCTCCTCCAGCACACTGTCGAGGGAGGCAACAAAATCCACTAAGCCCCGGAAAATGCCGGGGTTGTCCGAGGAGTCAGTCTCCTCGTGCCCACGCAAGGCCAACTCAAAAGCCCCACAGAACTTCACACAATCGATAATTTTGGATAGAATGTGCCTGTTTTTATCCACCTCCTCATTGTGTTTCCTCACCGCAATCCTGTGGCCGTCATCCAGCTGCGTAGCAATGTTCACCCTTCCTAATACAGCTAGCTTTACAGAGTTGTCCATGTGTGCCCTGGTGTTCTCATGTTTCTTTACCTTCTCTGACAGGTGCTTCATATCCCTCACTCCGGTACCTGTCCATGCTGAATCTGACCACGTCGTTTTAAAAAGCAAGCACGGAAAGCAAAATAAAGCATTAGCATCAGTGCACCCAGCTAGCCAAGCCTTCCTGGTGTACCAGCTACGGGAGAAGCCGCGCATATACTGCTTCCCTTTCTCGCTAGCCTGCTGTCTGATTGAGAGGTCAGGTTGATCTGGGCCCAGCTCTTTCACCCGAACTTTCTCTGACAAAGTTCTCCTCTCAAACGGATCTTGGAGGAGAGATTTCACCGAGTTAGGGTTGGGTCTTGGAGGAGTAACGTTTGCGCTCACCATTGTCGTCTAGTAAAAATGGCGCCACTGAAGCCCGGTCCTTATTTTATCAGGGGCGAGCTTGGGGCGATAAAATAATCGCCCTCCTTGGATTCGAATTAAAATCGCTGATTAGCTACATTTTATGTCATACATTCATATCTTAAATTAGCAATTGGCTTAACTGCTACGTAGACCCGCCTCCTCGGGGCACTTTCTGTATCGCCCAGAGCTGACGAGGCGTTTGACAGGCAGAGGAAAGGTTGCGAATATGATTTTCTATCATATCTTACACATATTACTGTGTGCATTCCATATTTCAAACACACAAATATTGACATACTGATGTTTTTATTATCATTATTATTATTATTTTTTTATTTTTTTTATTTTTTAAATAATTTTATTTAAGGGGGCGGCGCCCTAGCGCCCTCTATCGGCCAGCCGCCACTGCTGTTGAATCTTTTTTTGGATGCTGTTTTTACCATGCATGAGATGTGTTCAGCCTTAATAGGCTTTGGATATACAACCCCAGGTCATGATCAGTTGTGCTATGTAATGTTTAAGCATCTACCTGATGAGGTCATTCATGTTCTCCTGGGATTATTTAATAAGATTTGGAGTGAGGGGGTTGTACCTTCTGATTGGAAACGTGCAGTAATATTACCTTTTGTAAAGCCTGGTAAGGACCCTTCATGTGCTGATAGTTATAGACAAATAGCACTGACCTCTAACTTGTGTAATTGAATGGAAAATATGATATTCAACAGATTGTCATATTTCCTGGAACATAAAGGTTTATTGAGTCAATGTCAAAGTGGATTCCGTAAAGGTAGATCTACTTTGAATGCATTAGTAAAGGTGAGCAATGAAGTTGAAAAAACTCTGAAAGAAGTAATGGCTACTGTCTTTTTTGACATTGAAAATTCTTATGACACTATGTGGAGAGAAGGCCTACTGATTAAGATGGAAATACTTGGTATTGGTGGGAGATTATATAACTGGGTTCTGGCCTTCTTATTTAATCGCTCGTTTCGAGTTAAAATAGGATCCATTTTATCTGATGCCTATGGAGTAGACAATGGTACTCCTCAAGGCAGTGCTATCAGTCCTATTTTGTTCAACATTATGATTAACGATGTGTTTTCAAATGTAGGTAGGGGTATTGGGGGTTCCCTATATGCTGATGATGGAGCTATTTGGAAGAGGGGAAGGAATGTCTCTCATGTGATCAAATCTATTCAACAAGCTATTGTGGATGTTGAAAGATGGTCGATTGACTGGGGTTTTGAATTGTCAGTGACGAAGTCTTGTTGTATGTTCTTCTTGAAGAAGAAAGTTGCTGATAATATACAGTTGTTTCTGTATGGACAGGCTATTAGGAGGGTTTTAATGAGCGATATACTGTATATGGTATTTTGAAACAAAGAGTAAGAAGGTGGTGAATTTTATGCGCTCTGTCTCTGGTTATGAATGGGGTGCTGATAGACAATCGTTGATGGATATTTATAGAGCTCTGATCAGGACGACAATTGATTAAGGGTGTATAGTTTATGGAACACTGAAGTGTATGGTCATTGAGGTTGGATGGGGTTGGTGGGGTTTGGAAGGGATTTTGGGGATGGGGGAGGGTCTATTAGAAGTTAGTAGGGCTCTTTTTTATTTTCTCATAAGTAGTGAGTTAGGTAGGAGGATTTAGAAATGTTGTAAACTGTGATTGACCACACACTCCAGCACAGTAGGTGGCGGCATGTACCTTTAACGTTCGTTTGCGGATCGCCATTATATCATAGAAGAAGAAGACGATTTAAACAAGGAAGTAAGTTCGGAAAATCTGAAAGTACACATCTTAGAAATAGTTTTCGCATATGCCCGAACTCAGAATCCTTTCAGCTTCCCAAAAATAATATGGTCAAGTCCCATCTAATAAAGCTGTAGCGGGCTCGCTCCCTCTCCTGCCTCGATTTTAACCACACCCCTTTCAAGTTCCACTTTGTTGCACAGTGTCACCAGGCTCTATGCACCAGCAATTCGAGCCTGAGGACGAGGTTAGTGACAACCCAACAACTTGACTGTCCTTGGCTTGTCTGTTCTGTCTCTTCATTCTGTAAGGACATTGTGCATAGAAAGTACACACTTCAGCCTCACCGTACAAACCTCCCTGAGCTCTACCTCACTAAGAACCCACCTAATGTACCATAAAGTGCTAGAATAAATGGTGCTATAACCAAAAAGGTTTCAATGGCTCGGTTCACCCTCAAAAAGGTCATATAGAATCGCAAAGTACTCTTATTTTTAGCAGTGCACACCTAAGCAGAAGAGACCATTCGTTAGCCTTACAGAGTCACCTCCAGTCCACTTCAATAGTAAATAAACCCAATCCTAACAGTAGAGATGTACTGTAATACCTTTCGTTGTACTGTACTGATTTTAATTGATGCGACTCCTTATTTTCCGCTCCACTGAATAGGCTCAAATAAGAGCAAAACTCTAAAGTCATTTGTAGGACAGAGAGATACACTAATTTCCTGAACACATGAATGACAATGGAGGGGGAAAGGAATGGATTGGACAGCCTTGGATGCATCTCAAATGGCACCCTATTCCTATAGGGCTCTGGTCAAAAGTACTGCACCATATAGGGAATAGGGTCCCATTTGGGACACAGACCTTATGTGGCCCGACCTACACTGCACTGCATAACCCTTCTCTTGGCACCATCTAACCAAATAACATTAGTAAATTATAGATAGACTTTGTCGCTATGCCTTTAAATGTAGAAACGTTAAGACATTTCAAAATGGCTGAAACATATACCGGGGGTAATATTCCTGATTTATCGATTACAGACTATTTTTTCACCTGTTCAGATTTAGTGGCGTTACGCTTGCAGTTTTTATTACACAGAGAAATTGAGTTACATGAGTAGCTGGACTGGAGAAGAGGTTAGGTTGGATGGAAGGTCAGTGAGTGCAGCCTCAGATTGGTGTGTCAGTCGGTGCTAAGGTTGGTTGATTAAGTTCTTATTTTAGCTGTTAGTTCAGTTGTTATGATGTGATATCTGGACTACCACCGTTGTCATTATAGAATCTTCTGAATGGCCCGGCCAAAGGTCACCGCCAAAGAGGCACTCAGTTTTGATTAAAATAGTGCTAACTCAGCATTTCGTGTTGACCTCTAAGTAAGGTTCAGAGTTCAGGGTTCAGGGTTCAGGGGTCATCCATCCCTAACTCCCCCTCACACTGATATAATGTATTATGTCATAGAGGTTGCGACCTTTCTCCCACACAGCTCACTCTCATCCTCTCTGTTTAGAACACATCCCTTTGCTTCTCCATCCATCTATCCTCAAACCTCTCTCTCGCTCTCCATCTGTCTCTCCATCCATCTCTCCTGAAACCTCTACCTCTATATCTCCTTCGCTCCCATCTCTCGTCCTCTCTGTTACGAACCCATCCCTCTACTCTCATCTCTGCATCTCTCTCCTCAAAACCTTTCAACCCATCCTCTCCCTCTCCTTTTCTTTCCATCTTTCCATCCTACCAACCAACCCCACTGCACAGCTTATCTTGACCTTCTTTCTTTCTATCACGCTGTCTTCCCATCGCTCCTCCCTTTCCTCTCTATCACTCCTCGCAATCGCTCTACGCTCTGTCTTTCCACTTATACCTCTTTGCCTTCCGTCTCACTCTTCATCTCCCTTCCATCTCCCCACCTCTCCCTCCCTCCCTTTCATCCCATCTCTTTCATCTTTCTCTCTATCTGTCCCTCCACGACTCATTCTCCTGTTTCTTTATCTCCTCTATCTGTGTTTCAAGCAGTGAGACAGTCTATATTATGTATAGTAAGGATAATTCAATAAGCGTTAACTGGGGATGACACAAAGTTAATCCGCTTAATGAACACAATGCACTCTTTCTCTCTCGCTCTCTACCTCACTATCTATCTCTTTGCCTTTTCTCTCTTTCCATTCTCTCTCTCTCTCTCTCTCTCTCTCTCTCTCTCTCTCTCTCTCTCTCTCTCTCTCTCTCTTCTCTCACTCAATTATCTCACTCTCTTTCTCTCCCCCCTTTCCCCACCTCTCTCTCTCTTTCATTCTTTATTTTCTGTAGGCTGTTGATGGAGAGGATTTCGAATGACAGCCGGGACAGTGGTCATCACAGGCGGTATTTTAGCTACAGTTATCTTACTGTGCATCATCGCAGTACTGTGTTACTGTAGGCTGCAGGTAAGCCCGTCCTATGACCCTCTGTTCCTCTCTTCATTGTGGTCAGACCCTGTACTGTCACTGAACTGTCACTGTCACAGTAAACATCAAGCCCATCTATACCTCTGACTGAGACCTCTGACTGGGTGCTTAATAATCTGTGGCTTGTATCTTGAAAAAACAAAAAGGCATGGCACACCATGTAATTAAATCTAAATTGAAAAGCCTTTATTTAGTTTCCTTACTGACGCACTTCAGCAAACATGTCTTCATCAAGGTGTGCCCCTCTGGACTGTTCCTCTCTTCATTGAGGTCAGGCTATGTGGTACAGGGAGATCCATGTCACAATCACCACACACTTCGTAAGCAGTTAGACATCACAACATCACACACCCTGTGTGTATTCAAGCTGCACATACTGACTTGGATATGTTCCCCCTCGCACAGCTTGCTGATAAGTGTTTCTCAGAGCATTCAGAACTCTCTCACGAGACTAGATGTTTTGGTCCAGTTGGGTTCTTTGGTTCTGGAATATCTGATGTTTTGCGATCATCAAATCTTCAGTGTGTAGATAGAACTGGGTAGGGGAGAGTGGGGTAACTTGAGACTAGTTGTACACTGTAGTATACAAAGGCTGTGTGTAGGGGAGAGTGGGGTAAGTTGGGCCGCTTTTTACATTATAAGGTAGAAAGACTTAGTGTGTTTAACTGGGTAGTGGAGAATGTTTGGAACCTTATTTAAATGATAGTGTAAAACCTGGTAGGGGAGAGTGGGGTGAGTTGAGACCTTTCTTCCATTACACTGTATTACCATAAGACTGTAAGTGGGTCAGAAAGAGATGACATTCAATTAATTAACCATCCATTCTTATTCGATTCAGCTAAAAGATAGACATTCAGCTCCTTTTCTCAGAGTCACGTTAGAGTAATTGTATAAATATCTGGTTAATCTCCCATCTCTCTCTCATGCATGCTCACTCTCTTTTCCAGACTTCCTCTCAGTGTAATGTTGTGTAATAGCTTGATGTAATGTTTGGTAACAGGTTACCAAACTTCAATGTGTGCCACATGAGACAGTTTTAATTAAAGACAGCATAGATTTAGAACAGGCCTGCCATGTCGTTCAAGTAATGGAGCTGTGCATTTTAATGGACTGATAATTGCTCTTTGTGTCATCTTCTGAATGTTTTGTTGTCAGCTGTACATTAAATACCAATGATTGTTTCTCTTCATGTTGGTAATGGACTTTCCAAAATAGACTTTTAAGTCTTAACAAAGTATTTGACACTCTTGTTTGACCCAGGTCGGTCACAGATCAAATGGACCTAAAACATTTTTTATTCTGAGTGACAGACATGCTGTGATTATTAATGATGTCCTTGTCCCCCCAGTCTCTCCTCTTTCCCTCTCTCCGATAGTATTATTGCTGTACGAAGGAGAACATTTCTTATTCTCAAGGATATGCAGTGATTATTAAACCTCTTCTTGTTTCTTGTCTCCCTGACAGTATTATTGCTGTAAGAAAGAGGAGTCAGAGTCGGAGGAGGAGGAGGAGCCCGACTTTGCGGTGACGTCCCGCCTCCCGCCTGTCCACTCCAATCATAACATCGTGGCGGCGTCGGCCACCGCCTCCAACCCCAACGGCCCCACCCTCTTCACGCCGCCATTGGCGCGTAAACTGACGCGCTCGCAGACGTTCTGCCCGTCGTGCACGCACCATGAGCTGCCCTTCTACCTGCAGCACCCGGATGGACTGCGGAACGGCGGCGACCGCATCAGCTACCGCAGTGTCCAGCAACACGACCTGGACCTGCCCTTAGAAATGCCCAGCTACCACAAACTCAACCTGACCCGGTCGGTCACCATGAAGGACATGTTCAACCGCAGCTGCAGCATCAGCACTGACGTCTAGTGGCATTAGCGCCACCCGGTGGCATGGAGGACTCATGGAAACAGATGGATAATACAATGGGGACGGATAGTGGGACTGTGACTCGACAACTAATACTCCCATGTACCTCAGTTTTACACTCAGATATAACCACACATTAACTAGTGAAAAGATACATCTGCCAGTTTGGATGTTGACCCTGAAATAGCATAGAGTTTCTGGACTCATACTGTTGGATTACCCTAAACCTAAACCACACTCTGGTTTAAATCCAACAAATCAACTGTACCTTTGAATAACAAATAACAGACTTTGCAAAGATGCTGCTAAAGAAACCAAGAAACCATGGCGATAAGGATAAGGAGGAGGGTAATGGAGGCTCCTCCCACTACTGCATCTCTCCACCAATCCCCAGCCTGATCACCAGAAAGGGGGCGGAGCAGATCATATCACAAGTTATGGATTATCCATCCATCGCATCATGGTTCGGAAATGGAGTAGTGACGGAAGAGAGGGGGAACAACATGTTATAGGCCATAAAAACAGGAGATAAAGGGCTTGTGGGTGGTGGAGTCCTCTGCTCTGTTTTCTACATGCAGTTTATTTTTGAGAGAGAGAGAGAGAGACAGATGTATGAAAATAATCCTAGCCAGCGTACACAAAACATTATCCTACTTTTTCAGACTCTAATTGGGTTGCAATAACATTAAAAGGACATTAAAGGAGGGCGTTTAAGTTATGTTATTTATTAATGTAACAATTTACCAAACAAAATGTGTCCAGGTTGGCGTAACCCGTTGGGATAAACAAGCTAAGAGGGTTTTGAAAATAGTTTTCCCTTTTTTAAGTTTTGCTTCAGTTATTATCATTACTGAATATTGTGAAACAGCATCTATACTATTTATGTCTGATGAGTGCTGAGAAACCATACAGACGAGAACAAAAAATATATTTTATACACTTTAGCTTTACTATGTAATTTATGGTTATCTTGTTCACTGGAGTTTCAAATCGTGGTCTTTTCACCAGATTCCTTGTGTTGTCTAAAATCGGAGATCCATGGGCTAATAAATCTAAACAACATTTTGTGGCTTATCTTCATTCGATTGGATTGGACTTGGCTTAGCTCCCTCTGCACTCGCCTTGCTGGACTAGGAGGATGAACTCTACACTCGATTTAGAGGCCTGGGAGAGTATGATCGTTCTCTCTGAGCTCTGCAAGCAGGACTGGAGGAGAGGAGGCACTGTGCTGTGTGTGCAGTATAGTCAGGATGGGGATGGAGAGACTGCGGTTGTGTTTTTATGCCCACAGGCCACTCTTTCAATTAGATTATTTAGTGCAGAGATTAAATCGGAGTGAATGTGGGGTGGGGGCTGGAATCTGATTGGCTCCCTCATGTTATTGTCCTCTTGCTCCATCTGTATATTCATTGGATGCTTTGCCTCTTTTTTCTTCTTTGTTTTACCACCACCAGTTTACTAGCGAACACGGTTGTTGTTTTGTTTGTTTATCCCAGCAAATTAAACAATTTGTCCAAACAGTATGGGCCTTTTTATGTAGTTGATCGATTCTTGCATAATGTGCATTCATGCAAACAAACACACATACACACAGGCACACATACATACATAAATGTATGCATACATATTATTTTTCAACATTTTCTCTTCCTTTTAAAAACTGAGCCGCAATGTAGTGTCATAAGGAATGGTATGAGCGACAGACATTAAATATTGGATCCGCAGTAGGGAGAAACAGCGCCACTGGCCACCCCACCACCGTTGTTATTGTTTTTGTTGCGGAGTTGAGGAGCTTCGCGCTACATATTGTGCACTTCTATCGCACGTGCAATGATGTCCGAGGGGAAAAAAACAGTGTTTGTTGTTTACAGTAACTTCTTTGTTGTTGTAATATCGCAAAAGGACGTGGTTGTTTCACCATTAAGGATTCCAGCGTTAAGTACATTATTATTATTATTATTATTACAGTATTGGTGTTCTTTGCTGAACTACAGTATTGCTTTATCTCAGTATTTGCATTTTATGATAAACTTTCGTTGTTTCCAGCTCTCTAAGGTAAAACATGTTTCTGTCATTGTTTCAACTGTATGACTAAAGAACACATGGTTACTAATAAAAGTTTGTGAAATTCTCTAGTATTTATGTACTTCTCTACTACTGTAGTTGTTACAAAGAAAGCAAATGCACATTTTCTTACTATGGACTTCCACCTAAAGACCTCATCCCCAAATCTTATTTACTCTGAGTTATACAAGATCACATATTCATCAGCATCAATTATAATGTCCGTTGAGTTATGAAATATGGAGTAAATAGTTACTGTAAGTGACATCAGATATGACAGACATTGGATGGATATATAAATGCATATAAAACAAGGCACTTCCTAACATAGTTAAAGACCAGTGATGGGAAACATGGCCTCATGCTGCTACAAGTGTGATAGAGAAAGGGTTTTTAGAAATGTTTGCAAATGTATATATATATATATACAGTTGAAGTCGGAAGTTTACATACACTTAGGTTGGAGTCATTAAAACTTGTTTTTCAACCACTCCACAAATTTCTTGTTAACAAACTATAGTTTGGCAAGTCGGTTAGGACATCTACTTTGTGCATGACACAAGTACTTTTTCCAACAATTGTTTACAGAAAGATTTTTTCACTTATAATTCACTGTATCCCAATTCCAGTGGGTCAGAAGTTTACATACACTAAGTTGACTGTGCCTTTAAACAGCTTGGAAAATTCCAGAAAATGATGTCATGGCTTTAGAAGCTTCTGATAGGCTAATTGACATCATTTGAGTCGATTGGAGGTGTACCTGTGGATGTATTTCAAGGACTACCTTCAAACTCAGTGCCTCTTTGCTTGACATCATGGGAAAAGCAATCAGCCAAGTCCTCAGAAAGAAAATTGTAGACCTCCACAAGTCTGGTTCATCCTTGGGAGCAATTTCCAAACTCCTGAAGGTACCACGTTCATCTGTACAAACAATAGCACGCAAGTATAAACACCATGGGACCACGCAGCCGTCATACCGCTCAGAAAGGAGATGCGTTCTGTCTCCTAGAGATGAACGTACTTTGGTGCGAAAAGTGCAAATAAATCCCAGAACTACAGCAAAGGACCTTGTGAAGATGCTGGAGGAAACTGGTACAAAAGTATCTATATCCACAGTAAAACGAGTCCTATATCGACATAACCTGAAAGGCCGCTCAGCAAGGAAGAAGCCACTGCTCCAAAACCGCCATAAAAAAAGCCAGACTACGGTTTGCAACTGTACATGGGGACAAAGATCGTACTTTTTGGAGAAATGTCCTCTGGTCTGATGAAACAAAAATAGAACTGTTTGGCCATAATGACCATCGTTATGTTTGGAGGAAAAAGGGGGTTGCTTGCAAGCCGAAGAACACCATCCCAACCATGAAGCACGGGGGTGGCAGCATCATGCTGTGGGGGTGCTTTGCTGCCGGAGGGACTGGTTCACTTCACAAAATAGATGGCATCATGAGGAAGGAAAATGATGTGGATATATTGAAGCAACATATCAAGACATCAGTCAGGAAGTTAAAGCTTGGTCGCAAATGGGTCTTCCAAATGGACAATGACCCCAAGCATACTTCCAAAGTTGTGGCAAAAAGGCTTAAGGACAACAAAGTCTAGGTATTGGAGTGGCCATCACAAAGCCCTGACCTCAATCCTATAGAACATTTGTGGGCAGAACTGAAAAAGCGTGTGCGAGCAAGGAGGCCTACAAACCTGACTCAGTTACACCAGCTCTGTCAGGAGGAATGGGCTAATGCTACCAAATACTAATTGAGTGTATGTAAACTTCTGACCCACTGGGAATGTGATGAAAGAAATCAAAGCTGAAATAAATCATTCTCTCTACTATTATTCTGACATTTCACATTCTTAAAATAAAGTGGTGATCCTAACTGACCTAAGACAGGGAATTTTTACTATAATTAAATGTCAGTAATTGTGAAGAACTGAGTTTAAATGTATTTGGCTAAGGTGTGTGTAAACTTCCGACTTCAACTGTATATATATATAAGGAAATATTACATTTACATAAGGATTCAGACCCTTTACTCAGTACTTTGTTGAAGCACCTTTGGCAGCGATTACAGCCTCAAGTGTTCTTGGGTATAACGCTTCAAGCTTGGCACACCTGTATTTGGGAAGTTTCTCCCATTCTTCTCTGCAGATCCTCTCAAGCTCTGTCAGGTTGGATGGGGAGCGTCGCTGCACAGCTATTTTCAGGTCTCTCCAGAGATGTTCTATTGGCTCTGGCTGGGCCACTCAAGGACATTCAGAGACTGTTCATCTTTCCCACTATCCTGACTAGTCTCCCAATCCCTGCCGCTGAAAAACAGCATGATGCTGCCACCACCATGCTTCACCGTAGGGATGGTATTGGCCAGGTGATGAGCGGTGCGTGGTTTCCTCCAGATGTGATGCTTGGCATTCAGGCCAAAGAGTTCAATCTTGGTTTCATCAGACCAGAGAATATTGTTTCTCATGGTCTGAGAGTCCTTTAGGTGGCTTTTGGCAAACTCCAAGCGGGCTGTCATGTGCCTTTTACTGAGGAGTGGCTTCCGTCTGGCCACTCTACCATAAAGGCCTGATTGGTGGAGTGCTGCAGAGATGGTTGTCCTTCTGGAAGGTTCTCCCATCTCCACAGAGGAACTCTGGAGCTCTGTCAGAGTGACCATCGGGTTCTTGGTCACCTCCCTGACCAAGGCCCTTCTCCCCCGATTGCTCAGTTTGGCCGGGCGGCCAGCTCTAGGAAGAGTCTTGGTGGTTCCAAACTTCTTCCATTTAAGAATGATGGAGGCCACTGTGTTCTTGGGGACCTTCAATGCTGCAGAAATGTTTTGGTACCCTTCCCAAGATCTGTGCCTCGACACAATCCTGTCTCGGAGCTCTACGGACAATTCCTTCGACCTCATGACTTGGTTTTTGCTCTGACATGCACTGTCAACTGTGGGACCTTATATAGACAGGTGTGTGCCTTTCCAAATCATGTCCAATCAATTGAATTTACCACAGGTGGACTCCAATCAAGTTGTAGAAACATCTCAAGGATGATCAATGGAAACAGGATGCACCTGAGCTCAATTTCAAGTCTATAGCAAAGGGTCTGAATACTTATGTAAATAAGGTATTTCTGTTTTTGAAAACATTTCTTAAAACCTGTTTTCACTTTGTTATTATGGGGTATTGTGTGTAGATTGATGAGGACATTTAAAAAAGACTTTTTTTAGAATAAGGCTGTAGCGTAACAAAATGTGGAAAAAGTGAAGGGGTCTGAATACTTTTCAAATGCACTGTAGCCTCAAAACATGGTTAAAACTATAATGTTGATATAATGGATGGTCAGTCCTTGCATCCATAGCTCTGTCTATGAATTTGAGATTGGTTACATTTTTCCAGGCCCATCCCTCAGCTTTTTAGAGCTGTCTCCATGGAAACTGAAGCCTCGAGAAACACAATTTATGTATGACCAGGGCAGAGACACATCTCTAACTGAAGGTTTCACCACCACTTAAAGATCACAAGCATAGCATTTTACATTCCCTAATGTAACCTTGAGAGAGGGACTGAGAGAGACGGGAATCTGTAAATTAGTCCACGGTGACCCTGTGTGTGTGTGTGTGTGTGTGTGTGTGTGTGTGTGTGTGTGTGTGTGTGTGTGTGTGTGTGTGTGTGTGTGTGTGTGTGTGTGTGTGTGTGTGCGCGTGTGCGCGTGCGTGCGTGCGTGCGTGCATTTGAGTGTGTGTGTGTGTGTATGTGTATGTTTAGAGTAATTTAATTTAAAGGGTAGAAAGCATGAGTTTTTACTCACCAAAGTAACTACACATTGTGGTAAAATATTTAGATGTAGTCATGATCTGCTTACTTATAATTTCCAAAATAGTTCTTAAAAAATATATATTTATTAACTTATTTTTGTATGACTTCGGAACTACCCAAAATGCACTATTGTCACTATCATTAAGAGAACCTACTCTGCTACTGAGTTTGCATGCTAGCTCACTAGCTAGCTCGAGCTGGCTAATGTTAGCCACTAGCCATGCTAGCATGTAATTACATCCCAGGCCGAGTTTTGGCGCTGGTGAGCTACAATCCACCAATCACGAGGAAGTGTGATGTAAACAAGCTATCGTATTACCAATCAGCGAGCATTCCCCACACGTGGGGCATTCTGCATGTTCAGCTTCAACAGGATGTTCAGCTTCAACAGGCAGGCTCTTTGTGCCTTCTAGCCTTGAGGAAAATCATCCATGTCTGCTCTAATTGTTTAGTACCTCATCTGATCTTCGTTTGATTTTCTTCCTCCTATTTGTTTTGTCAACTTTTTTGGATTGTGATATTGTGGGATTATTTCCACCTGCCTGGAGCCTTCCTCTGATTGCCGGCTTGTTGACTGTTCCCCTCATCTCCTGTGCCCTCTGCCGCCTCTGGAATATTGCCTCTGGAATCTATCTACTTTGGATTTCCCTCGCTATATCGCTATTGGATTACCCACCTCACTGACTCTCCCTTGGCCCGGTGAAATGGCCTCTCCCTCTGAAGCCACTCTTTTACAATCGAGAGGGCCCCAGCCGTCAATCTGTTATTCTCTGCTCTCGCTTTGCTTTTGATCAGCTGGTGTTGTTTAAGTTGTGTTCTGTGAGTTCCTGCCTGTGCTAGTTGGTCTTTAGTTGTTAACAATGTTGGGCTCTATGCCGACCGTGGTGGTTGGTTAGCTATGTTAGTTAGCTGGCTAGGCTAGCTAGTAGGCTAAAATAGCTAACATTAGCTGGCTGGCTAGCTTGCTGGATAAGATAACTTCATATAACATTATTTGATAATTAGTTAGATGGCGTTAAGTATTTCCAAAACTTTGGTTTACTTTAATGTGGCTCAATTCGCAATTAAAGCTGTAAATTATTTAGCTAGGTGTTGATAGCAACTGGCTGACTCATGCAGTGCTAACGTAGTTGGGCTGGTATGGCTAACGTTAGTGGGCTAGTTGGCTAGCAACCTTGCAAGCTGATTTGTAAGAGTAAATTCATAAAGTATTTGCTTGCAAGTTGGCAGAAAATGTCATAAAAAAAAAGTCTGTCAAACTTTGGAATTCTGATTGGTTTTTTGTTATAACTTAAAAAATTAAAAAGTTAGGTGTAACTTTGCTTTGGGACTTTTGAAGCATATACTAATGCAAATCCATATGTTACATTTGGTTACATTTTTGCTACCTTAACTTTAAGGCTGCCCTGAAACACGAGTCACCAGATTTGTTGAAGGACTTTTATTATGCCCCCACTGACTGCTCCATTCTCACTCTTGGTTGTTACAAGCAGTGTGGCAGTACGTGAGTGAGAGAAAAAGCACTGTGCATCACCACCATCATTACTCACTGAAGTAATTGATGTTGGCAAAAACTAGGTAAGTTTTAGTAAAAAGTGTACGCATGTGAATACACTTTGATATGTTAGAACAAACGTAAGCAACTATAAGCTTTCTACTGGTTAGTAACTAGTTAGTTTTACATTTATAGTTTAGTCATTTTTAGCTGTGTTTGGTTTTGCTGCAACAAGCTCTCACAGTCTCACTGCAGAATTCGACGTTCATCCACGTTCTCCAAACGTCAAATTTCGAAGTTGCTCCAAATGCCAAATTTCTAAGTATGTTTGTTGCTCCTGCTGCTCTGTATCATTCCATTTCTCCAAATGTCCAATTTGTAAGTTAAGGGTTAAGGTAATGGTTAAGGTTTGGGATAGGGTTAAAACATTATGTTTAGGCAAGCATTCCAAGTGGTTAAGGTAAGGGTTAAGGTTTGGGATAGGGTTCAAATTAAAAACTAGGGTCCACGACTGTGATCAAACACACAACCTTCTGATCCAGAGTTCTGAGATTACGCCTATTCACCACCCCAGTCCACAGCACCCTATGAAAATCCAAGCCTACTTTATGTTAATAATGCTAGCCCCTAGTGGCTGGAATTGAAGACATTTCCCGACATCCTCAGGATATGGATAGACATCCAATTTCAACGTCAATCTTGAACGACGTGGCTGTTTATCTAACTAGCTAATGCTGTGTAGTTCTGGCTGTGTGGAAAAAAAACGGATAGGGAATGTTTTGAAGCCAATAATTCTCGCTAGCTACAGAATGGCTTGCACAATCACTGTCTTAGTCTTCGTCATAGGGTCAGCAAGTTGGCAATGGATGCGCCACCAGTCAAGAAGAGGAAAACACATTTTTTTCAAAGGAGTGCAAAGGACTGTAAGTAAGGTTCTCAACTGCCCACACACCACCCCTGGCAAACTAGCTGGCAAATTTGAGAACTTTCAGCTTAGATGTCTTTAACTTAATCACAGTGATCATGGGTCATGAAGGTGTGTTCCATGTGTTAAGACTTTGTTTGGTGCTATCATGATCATGGCAGGTGAGTGACAGCCATGAACTGACAGACAGGCAGAGAGGGAGAGAGGAGGCCACAAACCAACAGGTAAGTCAGAAGTGCCTCTCCAAGCCCATAGAGTTCATAGACTGATGATCTGTCATATTGTGAATCAATCTGAATTATCATAATGCTCTGATGAAATGATAGCATCTTAAGTCTAGAGGGTGTATTGCATGTATTAACATCATTCAGGAGAGAGGCAGCCACGATGATACTCACGGACAGACACAGGCAGAGAGGGAGAGTGTAAGGCTACAAACCAACAGGTAAGATGGTGTACAACATGGTTGTTTAATTGAATAGATCCACATTAACAGTTACACTGGTATTCAGTACAGTATGAATGGCCATGGCCCTAAGACTGATTGGACTGTACCAGAGTAAGTGCCCCTCTGCCATTAGCCTTGTGAATTTGCCCATTCGTAAGTTAAGATTTGTCTGTATCCTTTTTTCAAAAGTCACTAGAATTTAAACCGGCATGCCCTTGGACCCCCGTAGCGGAATGTGTCCCCCCTTAATGTCAGAGTTGCTCCTACGCCCCCTCTCTCTCTCCATCCCAGTGGAGAGCAGGGGGGTGTCTGCAATGTGTTTTATGATCTTTGGCAGTAATACCAGTGAAGTGGTGTTTAGATGCAGTGCAGAGGTGGGAGGCCATCATGAATTATAAACATGATGGAAGCCAACGCCTCCACTCCTCTATTCTTTCCTCCCCACTCCTCTCTTCCATCCTCCGTCTCTCTCTCCTCTTAACCTTCTATCCACTCCTCCATCTGTCCTCTATCTTGTATCCCCCTCTCCAAAGTAAAACATATTTTCACATGACCCTCCCCTTGTACTCTAAAATAAATTAAACACCCTCCCTCCTCATAGAATTAATTCAAAATAATGTTTACAACCACAAATAACAATAACTGTAGCGACCCTGTGTTTATAAATGTAGATATCGACTTTGCCACTTCAGCATGCTTTTGTGGCACAGTCGATGCTACGTGGGGCTACGGGCCAGAAAGGTTGAGGATTCACCGACAACCACAGACGAGCTCACTCTCCCTGCCTGTTTCATTACACTACGATCAGAGATGACTGCAGACAATGATCAGCTAGAGGGAAATCTGATTTTCAACATTTTGATATCATATTTATAATTATATAAAATATATGCAACGAATTTCCAGCAAGAAATTAGTAAATTAGGCTATTTCAGCCACACCCGTTGCTGACAGGTGTATAAAATCGAGAACACAATCATGCAATCTCCATAGACAAACATTGTCAGTAGAATGGCCCGTACTGAAGAGCTCAGTGACTTTCAAAGTGGCAGCGTCATAGGATGCCACCTTTCCAACAAGTCAGTTCGTCAAATTTCTGCCCTGCTAGAGCTGCCCTGGTCAACTGTAAGTGCTGTTATTGTGAAGTGGAAACGTCTAGGAGCAACAACGGCTCAGCCGCGAAGTGGTAGGCCACATAAGCTTACAGAAAGGGACCACCGAGTGCTGAAGCACGTAGCGCATAAAAATCGTCTGTCCTTGGTTGCAACACTCACTACCGAGTTCCAAACTGCCTCTGGAAGCAACGTCAGCACAAAAACTGTTTGTCGGGAGCATCATGAAATGGGTTTCTATGGCCGAGCAGCCGCACACAAGCCTAAACTCACCATGTGCAATGCCAAGCGTCGGCTGGAGTGGTGTAAAGCTCGCCGCCATTGGACTCTGGAGCAGTGGAAACACGTTCTCTGGAGTGATGAAACACGCTTCACCATCTGGCAGTCCGACTGACGAATCTGGGTTTGGCGAATGCCAGAAGAATACTGCCTGCCCCAATGCATAGTGCCAACTGTAAAGTTTGGTGCAGGAGGAGTACTGGTCTGGGGCTGTTTTTCATGGTTCAGGCTAGTCCCCTTTGTTCCAGTGAAGATAAATCTTAACGCTACAGCATACAATGACATTCTAGACGATTCTGTGCTTCCAACTTTGTGGCAACAGTTTGGGGAAGGCCCTTTTCTATTTCAGCATGACAATGCCCCCGTGCACAAAGCGAGGTCCATACAGAAATAGTTTGTCGAGATCGGTGTGGAAGAACTTGACTGGCCTGCACAGAGCCCTGACCTCAACCCCATCGAACACCTTTGGGATGAATTGGAATGCCGACTGCAAGCCAGGCCTAATCGCCCAACATCAGTGCCCAACCTCACTAATGCTCTTGTGGCTGAATGGAAGTCCCCGCAGCAATGTTCCAACATCTAATGGAAAGCCTTCCCAGAAGAGTGGAGGATGTTATAGCAGCAAAGGGGGGACCAACTCCATATTAATGCCCATGATTTTGAAATGAGATGTTCGACGAGCAGGTGTCCACATACTATATATATAGCCTATGTAAAGGAAGAGAAGCTTAGGCCTAACCCCAGAGAGATAGAGATATGCCGGTGGCATGCTACGACGCCGACATGCATTTCTTTATGTCAGATGGCTACTGCGTATGCTATACAGATATAGACATACAGAAGGAGGTTAATTCATACATTTCTTATAAGAATATTTTGTATAAAGATAATCATAATATTTTTTGATTATAGTAGTAACTCTGGTAGGCCTGAAACAGTCTTCCTCACCTCAAGTTCAACTGTCAGAGTCAGTTGGAGCGCCGGGGCCCACTGTCTTCATATCATAGGCCTGCAGTAGCTAAAGCTTAATAATCGCCACACCATACCAAATCTTCACAAACATTTCTAAACTTTATTAGGGTAAAATCAAAATTAAGACAAGCCATTGTTTGAAGCAACACAAACATAGGCGCAGACACATGCATACACACACACGATAACATACGCACTATACACACACGTACACATGGATTTTCGTACTGTAGATATGTGGTAGTGGTGGAGTAGGGGCCTGAGGGCACTCAGTGTGTTGTGAAATCTGTGAATGTATTGTAATGTCTTTAAAATTGTATGAACTGCCTTAATTTTGCTGGACCCCAGGAAGAGTAGCTGCTGCCTTGGCAGCAGCTAATGGGGATCCATAATAAATACAAATACAAATAGGGAAAATAAGAGCAGAAGAGCAAATGTAAACCAGGGACAAAACGCACTACCCTCCCCTGTGCCCTATAAAAAAACACACAACCCTCCCCCAAAGCTAAAAAAAAAGTTTGACAACCCTCCCCTATTTTGTACCACCCCTCCCCCCCAGTAAATTGCAATCTGTCCCTTAGTTGCTACGTTTTCGTGTGTGTGTATGCTAGTCAGTGTTTGGTCCATTGATCTTAGTTAGAGGTGGGCTTTGGTATTCCTTTGCTATTTCAATTAAAATTGTATATACTGTATATATATATTTCTGTAAAAAAATCCAATGTACCTGAAAGAATAAAAACTCCAATGCAACTGTAAGAGACTTCTTCTATCCCCTTATCTATTACAAAATAGATACCAGAAGCTTTAAAACACCCAAAGAGAGTTCTGACGTGACGTGACCTTTCTTTACAAAGCCAACAAACGTCATCCTCCTGTTCTGTGGTTGAGCTGAGGGAGGTATGTGGGTTTATAAAGGCGTATTGATTGTTCAACTTCAGTCTGTCTGTCTCCACCTCAGGCTAAAAAGGTATACGGAACAACTCAGAACATGTAGAGTGGTAGATACACCCAGTGGTAGTAGCATAAGATAGCAGGGAAACGCCAGGTAGCTTATTGGGTAAGAGCGTTGTGCCAGTAACTAGGTGAAAAATCTGTCGATGTGCCCTTAAGCAAGGCCCTTAACCCTAATTGCTCCTGTAAGTCACTCTGGATAAGAGCGTCTGCTAAATGACTAAAATGTAAATGTATGAAACCATGAAGGGACCTCATAGTGTATTTTCATTTGTATATAAAAGGATCCCCATAAGCTACTCTTCCTGGGGTCCAAACACATTAAGGCACTTACATAAAACAGTACATCATTTAACATTGTCACGACACTACATATCTACATTACAAAATGTATAATACAACAATACTGTTCCATAAGGTGTATTTTTATCTGATTCTACTGCTTGCATCAGTTACCTGTGTCACGGTTCTCTAAGACAGAACCCAGAAGCAGACCAGGACACGGTGAGTTGAACGAAGGTGAGGGTTTATTTACAGATTCAAAAGATGCAGAATAATCCAGGAGACGGAGCGGGTGACGGAGATGAGTAGATGGAGGTGAAGTGGCAGATTAAATGATGGCACGGCAGGGGTTGGGTGAAGGTTCCGGGAGAATGATGTTAATGGCTAACGATCCGGCAGGTAATGGATGTCAGGTCAGAGCTTAAGAAGGGGTGATGATCAGGACCAGGTGTGCCGAGGCTGATGAGAAGCAGGTGCGGTTAATCGAGAGATCACCCGCCTAGCAATGTCGCCCGGCAACCGGACAGGGTGCGTTCAGGCACCTACAGGAAACAGGAGATACCGAGCAGAAAAACGGCAACACAGGCAGGAACAGACTCAGGACGCAGGGTTCATGACAGTACCCCCCCTCCGATGAACGCCACCGGGCGGACTACCCGGAGCGCCAGGATGGAGGCGGTAGAAGTCACGAAGGAGGTCAGCATCAAGGATCTGACGCCAAGGAATCCAACTCCTCTCCTCAGGACCATACCCCTCCCAGTCCACGAGATACTGGAAACCCCGGCCCCGCCGTCTGGAATCCATGATGCGGCGCACCGTGTAGACAGGACCTCCTCCGATCATCCGAGGAGGAGGAGGAGGAGGCGGAGGGGGCAACAGAGGGCTGAGGAGAACAGGCTTGAGGCAGGAGACATGGAAGGTGGGATGGACTCTGAGCGTCCTAGGCAACTTGAGTCGAACCACAACTGGATTAATCACTCTCTCCACCACAAACGGACCAATGAACCTCTGCGACAGTTTCCTTGACTCAGTCCGCAGAGGAAGGTCCTGTGTAGCCAACCAGACCCTATCTCCGATGGCATAAGCGGGGGCTGGAATACGGCGACGATTCACCTGGAGCTGATACCGGTCAGAAACTCGAAAGAGGGCCTTTCTGGCCCGATGCCAGGTCCGGTGGCAACGACGAATGTGGGCCTGGACAGAGGGAACCGAGAGATCCTTCTCCTGAGAAGGAAACAAGGGGGGTTGGTAGCCGTATAGGCACTGGAAGGGAGACATCCCAGTGGCAGAAATAGGGAGAGTATTGTGGGCACACTCAACCCAAGGCAACTGAGAGACCCAAGAGGTGGGGTTGGAGGAAACAAGGCAGCGCAGCGTGGATTCCATCTTCTGGTTGGCCCTCTCCGCCTGTCCATTGGATTGGGGGTGAAATCCAGATGTGAGACTGACTGTAGCTCCAATGGCCAAACAGAAGGACTTCCAGACAGCAGAGGTAAACTGAGGACCACGGTCGGAAACTATGTCACTGGGCAATCCGTGAACCCTGAAAACCTCCCTAACCAGGATCTTGGACATCTTAGAGGCAGAGGGAAGCTTGGAGATGGGCACAAAGTGGGCAAACTTGCTGAATCTGTCCACAATAGTCAGAATGACCGTGTTCCCCTCAGAAGAGGGCAACCCAGTGACAAAGTCCAGGGCCAGATGCGACCATGGTCACCGGGGGATAGCTAGGGGGTGAAGAAGTCCAGAGCTGGGCCGATTGGCACTCTTGTGCTGCGCACAAACTGGACAGGCAGCAACAAACCTCCGAGTATCTTCTCCCATGGCAGGCCACCAAAATCGTCTGCGTAGAAGCGCCATCGTCCGAGCCACGCCAGGGTGACAAGCCATCTTGCTGGCGTGGGACCATTGGAGGACAGCCGAACGGACCGACTCGGGCACAAACAACCGACTGGGTGGACCGTTACCGGGGCCGGGCTGCGTCCGAAGGGCCGCCATAACCTCCTCCTCAATCCTCCACATAACGGCTCCCACGACAAGGTTCCGGGGAAGAATCGTCTCAGTCTTGGCCCCACTCTCCTCCGTCTTGGAGAACATCCGGGACAAGGCGTCCGCCTTGCCGTTCTTAGACCCCGGACGGAACGTCAAGGAAAAATTAAAGCGTCCAAAAAACAACGACCACCTGGCCTGACGGGAGTTGAGACGTTTAGCCGATTGCACGTAAGCAAGATTCTTGTGGTCAGTCCAGACAACAAACGGTTGCTCTGCCCCCTCCAACCAGTGGCGCCACTCCTCCAAGGCAAGTTTCACCGCGAGAAGCTCCCGGTTACCCACATCGTAGTTCCTCTCCGTAGACGAAAGACGACGCGAGTAGTAGGCGCAGTGATGGAGTTTACCGTCAGTGGAGCATCGCTGGGACAGGATGGCGCCAACCCCCACATCAGACGCATCCACTTCAACGACAAACTGACGGGCAGTGTCAGGTTGAGAGAGAATCGGAGCGTTGGTGAATCGCCTCTTCAAATCCAGAAATGCTCGGTCCGCCTCAGGATTCCAACTGAAGGTTCTGGTACTAGAAGTCAGGGCAGTTAAAGGAGCGGCCACCCGGCTGTAATCACGGATACATCTACGATAGAAATTCGCAAACCCCAGAAACCTCTGAAGCTGCAATCTCGTACCGGGCTGGGCCCAATCCAGAACCGCCCTAACCTTCTCTTGGTCCATCCTAATCTCTCCCCTGGAGATGATGTACCCGAGGAAGGATGTAGTGTGGGCGTGAAATTCACACTTCTCGGCCTTCACAAACAGGCGATTCTCCAACAATCGTTGCAGAACCTGCTTGACATGCTGGACGTGGCTGGAAGGCTCCTTAGAGAAGATCAGAATGTCTTCCAGGTTAACGAACACAAAAAGACCGATCATATCTCTCAGGACGTCATTCACCATACTCTGGAACACTGCTGGAGCATTGGTCAGTCCAAACGGCATCACCTGATACTCGAAATGACCCATCGGTGTATTGAAACCAGTCAACCACTCGTCACCCTCTCTGATCCGGACCAGATGATACATACGCATTGCGTAGGTCCAGCTTGGTGAACACCGTAGCACCCTGTAAGGATTCGAAAACAGAGCTCATCAAGGGCAGGGGATACTTGTTCTTGACCGTGATATCATTCAACCCCCGATAATCAATACAAGGTCGAAGAGAGCCATCCTTCTTACTCACAAAGAAGAATCCTGCCCCCAGGGGTGATGACGAGGGACAAATGAGACCAGCAGCTAGGGACTCCTTTATGTAGGTCTCCAAAGCTTCACGATCAGGTCGGGAGATGCTGTATAACCGTCCCTTGGGATAGACAGCTCCAGGGAACAGGTTTATGGCACAATCATATGGTCGGTGGGGAGGAAGTGACAGAGCCCTCTGCTTACTGAACACCTCCCCCAAATCGTGATATGTTTCGGGGACCAGGGACAAATCTGGGGGGTTAGCCTCAATGACCTGACTGGGAACAGAATGGGAACAGGCAGTCTTGAGGCAGTTAGCATGACAATCAATGCTCCAACTAGTTACCTTGCCAGTCACCCAATCGAACGTGGGATTGTGTTCCTTCAGCCAGGGGTATCCAAGGACCAGAGGAACATGGGGAGAAGGCAGAATGAAGAATGAGATAACCTCAGAATGATTCCCTGACAACAGCATCTTAACCGGTTCCGTCCTCATCGTGATACGTGCCAGACTACTGCCGTTCAGAGTGGTCGCTTCAATGGCTTCCGGTAGTCGCTCCTTGGGAAGCCCCAGCTGTTCCACCACGTCGGCATCAATAAAGCTGCCATCGGCACCTGAATCGATGAAAGCGTTAATCGCTAAACTCTGATTCCTGTTCATGAGGGTAGCCGGGAAACAGGGTCTGACAGGGGTATTGAGAGGTTGAAACCGGCTCGCTAAAAGTCCTCCCAAACGGCCGCTGGGAACAAGTGGAAATGTAATGTCCCGAACTACCACAGTAGAGGCAGCAGTTGGTCTCACGTCTATGTTGGCGCTCCTCCTTGGTTAACCCGTGCCACCCCACTTGCATGGGTTCAGAATCTGGAGGCAGGACCTCTCCACTAATCCCGTGTGGTGGACAATGATCGACGCGTTCTGGTCCACCTCCTGACCCGACTGGGAACCGAGAAGCTGATTGATTGGACGGGCCCCATTGCTTCTCCCTCCTTCTCTCTCGAACTCTGTTATCCACCCGAATTGACAAAGCGACCAAACTGTCCAGGTCACTAGGCTCCGGATAGGAGATCAGCTCATCCTTGAGTTGCTGTGACAACCCCTGATAAAAGGCTGCTTGCAGTGACTCTTCATTCCACCCACTCTCCACAGCCAATGTCCTGAATTCTATTACGAAGTCGGCAACTCTGCGAGCTCCTTGGCGAAGAGAAAACAGGCGCTTAGCTGCGTGCTTACCTCGGACAGGATGGTCAAACAGCTTCCTCATCTCTGCCGTGAACTCCTGGTATGAAGCCATGCAGGTGTCCTGTCGTTCCCATACGGCTGAAGCCCACTCCAGGGCTCTACCACGCAGCAATTCAATGACAAAGGCTATCCTAGCCTTGTCTGTGGCATAAGAGTGGGGCTGTAGATCGAACACTAATCCACACTGCATAAGAAAGGGACGGCATCTTCCCAAATCCCCCTCATATTTATCAGGCGTCGGAACCTTGGGCTCACGGAAGGGCACAGCTCCAGAAGCGGCAGGCGAGATGGGTGAAACCGGTGGTGGATTCTCCACCGGCAAACTGAGCTGAGCCTGGATCTTCGTCAGACTGGTAGAAAAGTTCCGAACTGACAACGCTATCTCCTGTAGCGCCGTGCTATGTTGTCCCAACATCTTCTCCTGATGGGTAATGGCATGGCGAACAGAGTCCAGGTCCGCTGGGTTCATTTCTGGCCGGATCGTTCTGTCACGGTTCTCTAAGACAGAACCCAGAAGCAGACCAGGACACGGTGAGTTGAACGAAGGTGAGGGTTTATTTACAGATTCAAAAGATGCAGAATAATCCAGGAGACGGAGCGGGTGGCGGAGATGAGTAGATGGAGGTGAAGTGGCAGATTAAATGATGGCACGGCAGGGGTTGGGTGAAGGTTCCGGGAGAATGATGTTAATGGCTAACGATCCGGCAGGGAATGGATGTCAGATCAGAGCTTAAGAAGGGGTGATGATCAGGACCAGGTGTGCCGAGGCTGATGAGAAGCAGGTGCGGTTAATCGAGAGATCACCCGCCTAGCAACGTCGCCCGGCAACCGGACAGGGTGCGTTCAGGCACCTACAGGAAACAGGAGATACCGAGCAGAAAAACGGCAACACAGGCAGGAACAGACTCAGGACGCAGGGTTCATGACAACCTGACGTGGAATAGAGTTCCATGTAGTCATGGCTCTATGTACTACTGTGCGCCTCCCATAGTCTGTTCTTGACTTGGGGATTGTGAAGAGACCTCTGGTGGCATGTCTTGTGGGGTATGCATGGGTGTCCGAGCTGTGTGCTAGTAGTTTAAACAGACACCTCGGTGCATTCAGCATGTCAACACTTCTTACAAAAACAAGTAGTGATTAAGTCAATCTCTCCTCCACTTTGAGCCATTAGAGATTTACATGCACATTATTAATGTTAGCCCTCCATGTACATTTAAGGGCCAGCCATGCTGCCCTGTTCTGAGCCAATTGTAATCTTCCGAGGTCCCTCTTTGTGGCACCTGACCACACGACTGTCCAGGTGCGACAAAACTAGTCCAGGTGCGACAAAACTAGGGCCTGTAGGACCTGCCTTATTGATAGTGTTGTTAAGAAGGCAGAGCAGCACTTTATTATGGACGGACTTAGCTACTGTTGTATCAACATGTTTTGACCATGACAGTTTACAATCCAGAGTTACTCCAAGCAGTTTAGTCACCTCAAGTTGCTCAATTTCCACATTATTTATTACAAGATTTAGTTAAGGTTTAGGGTTTAATGAATGATTTGTCCCAAATACAATGTTTTTAGTTTTTGAAATATTTAGGACTAACTTATTCCTTGCCACCCATTCTGAAACTAAGTGCAGCTCTTTGTTAAGTGTTGCAGTAATTTCACTCGCTGTAGTAGCTGAAGTGTATAGTGTTGAGTCATTCGCACACTGTAAATAAACACACTGGCTTTTCAGAAAGTATTCACAACCCTTGACTTTTTCCACACTTTGTTGTGTTACAGCCTGAATTTAAAATGGATTAAATTGAGATTTTTCCTCACTGGCATACATACCAATATCCAATAATGTCAAAGTGGAATTATGTTTTTCAACATTTTTACAAATTACTTAAACATGAAAAGCTGAAATGTCTTGAGTCAATAAGTATTCAACCCCTTTGTTATGGCAAACCTAAATAAGTTCAGGAGTAAAAATGTGCTTAACAAGTCACATAATAAGTTGCATGGATTCACTCTGTGCAATAATAGTGTTTAATATGATTTTTGAATGCCTACCTCATCTCTGTACTACACACTTACAAGTATCTACAGTATAAGGTCCCCTCAGTCAAGCAGTGAATTTCAAACACGAATTCAACCACAAAGACCAGGGAGGTTTTCCAATGCCTCCCAAAGAAGAGCACCTATTGGTAGAGGGGTAAAAAAAAAGCAGACATTGAATATCCCTTTGAGCATGGTAAAGTTATTAATTACACTTTGGATGGTGTATCAATACACCCAGTCACTACAAAGATACAGGCGTCCTTCCTAACTCAGTTGCTAGAGAGGAAGGAAACCGCTCAGGGATTTCACGACGAGGCCAATGGTGACTTTAAAACAGTTACAAAGTTTAGTGGCTGTGATAGGACAAAACTGAGGATGGATCAACAACATTGTAGTTACTCCACAATCCCAACCTAATTGAAAGAGTGAAAAGAAGGAAGCCTGTACAGAATATAAATATTCCAAAACATCCATCCTGTTTGCAACAAGGCACTAAAGTAATACTGCAAAAAATGTGACAAAGCAATTAACTTTTTGTCCTGAATACAAAGTGTCATGTTTGGGGCAAATCCAATACAACACATTACTGAGTACCACTCTCCATACATTCAAGCATAGTGGTGGCTGTTTATGTTATAGGTATGCTTGTAATCGTTAAGGACTGGGACGTTTTTCAGGATAAAAAAGAAACGGAATAGAGCTAAACACAGGCAAAATCCTAGAGGAAACCTGGTTCAGTCTGCTTTCCACCAGACACTGGGAGATGAATTCACCTTTCAGCAATAACCTAAAACACAAGGCCAAATCTACACTGGAGTTGCTTACCAAGAAGACAGTGAATGTTCTCCTGAGTGGCCGAGTTACAGTTTTGACTTAAATCAGCTTGAAAATCTCTGCCAACAATTTTTGCACAATCCAGTTGTGGAAAAGCTCTTAAAGACTTACTCAGAAAGACTCACAGCTGTAATCGCTCAGGAGGTTGAATACTTATATAATCAAGATATATTAGTGTTTTATCTTTCATCTATTTTTTTTTTATGTTAGAATTTTTTCCCTCACTTTGACATTACAGAGTACATTTTGTGTACATCGTTGCCAATTTTTTTTAATGTATCGCACTTTGTAACACAACAAATTGTGGAAAATGTCAAGGGGTGTGAATACTTTCTGAAGGCACTGAGTATAAACATTAGGAATACCGTTATAATATTGAGTTGCACCCCCCAGTTTTGCCCTCAGAACAGCCTCAATTCGTCGGGGCAAGGTATCGAAAGCATTCCACAGGGATGCTGGCCCATGTTGACTCCAATGCTTCCCACAGTTGTGTCAAGTTGGCTGGATGTCCTTTGGGTGGTGGACAGTGCCGATTTTAGCATGTAAATCTTGGTGGGGCAAACAAAACAAAAAATGTGGGATGCATGCCAGCAAAGCCATGACACAACACAACACTAAACAATACATTAATTGCACTATAACGGTGACAAACAGTGCCCACAAACTGTTAGGGCCTACATAAAGCTGTCCCAACAGCAGAGTCCCAACAGCAGTCCCAACATCTTACCACTGCTACACCTGGCTATCAGCGGAGCCTTGTCTGGCAGCGAAACAGTTAATTCAGCCTCATTTACTGCCTTTTTAAAAAACATAGCTGATATGGCTGACTTGCTTAAACAAATATGGTTTCTACTGACAATTGAGATGTACAAACTATGGCATAAGGGGACAACAAGCAGATTAGAGGCAATCCGTAATTTCGATTAAAACATCAATGAGCGAGCTAGAACGGACGTAGTCAATATAACTATTTGTTCAGGACTTTTGAAATGTACAGCGACAGAATTCAGAACATGGTCCGTTCTTACAGTGTTCTCCCCGTATACCAAGTCAGAACCTTAGGATAAATAAAGGGGGCATATAAGCAGACAATGAAAGCTCTTACAATATTCGACGATTACATTTCTCTAAAACAGGTTATTGGCTACATGTGCACCACCAAGTCAGAACAGTAGGTGAAATTAAGAGAAGAAAATAGACCAAATTATTAGGGTGAGGCACATGGGCTACTAACAGCTTACTACACAACATACACTTAGTATTACTTTCTTAGCTACAGTATATATATCTCCCTGGCATATTACATAATTTATGCAGCAGCATACAATACATTTTTGATGATGACTGCTAGCTCAGATTTTGAAAGTATGATGCAAAAAATTGGCCATGTTTGTATGCGGCTTTATCAACTCAATGATTTATTTATTATTTGGTACATTGTTTGCAAACTGATATGTGACACGTATGAATGCCAAAATAACATTCAATACAGGCAAGCTAAAAATGTGTGGCTCAAAACAGGTGGGGCTCTGCCCCACCTGCCCTGAGTGACGGGTCGCCACTGGTGGTGGACCATTCATGAAACACACGGGAATCTGTTGAGCGTGAAAAACCCAGCAGCATTGCAGTTCTTGACACAAACCGGTGCACCTGGCACCTACTACCATACCCTGTTCAAAGGCACTTACATATTTTGTCTATCCCATTCACCCTCTGAATGGCACACACACACAATCCATGTCTCAATTGTTTCAAGGCCTAAACTTCCTTCTTTAACATGTTTCCTCCCCTTCATCTACACTGATTTAAGTGGATTTAACAAGTGACATCAATAAGGGATCATAGCTTTCACCTGGTCAATCTATGTCATGGTGTTCTTAATGTTTTGTACACTCAGTGTACTGTATTGGTAGAATATTCTACAGCACCAGAGAGAGAGTAGCCAGTGCAACACACACACACACATATGTACTGCATACACACGCATGCGTGGCAAGCTCACACACAAATCTGACACACGCACACACACATACACACACACACCTTCTGACACACACATACCTGTTGCGTAATTATCACAGTTTCAAACCCAGAGAACCCACTACAGGGCCATTACCACATGTGTTTTTGATCCCCTGATTTCTAAAAGGAGATAGAGGCTATGTGCCTCTGAATTTTTCTTCCTGCACACTCCTCTTTGTGTAACTACTGATAAATAAAACATAACTCCATAATCTATTTTTCTCCTTTGATATTTTCCTAGTGAACCGTGAGGTAAGAAGACGTTCAGTAACACTTTATTTGGATAGTCCATCTGTAGATGCTATACAGACTATCAGTAACATTTACTAACACTAACCCTAGCCCTAACCCTAACCTTATCCTAAACCTAAACTTAACCCTTACCCTAAACTTAACCCTTAACCATTATTCTAAACATAACCCTAACTTTAGCAAGTAGTTGCTTATCAACAGATAGTTTGTTGATAGTATGACCATCAGTAGAGCATCTACAGATGGACTATCTGGACTATCCAAATAAAGGATAAATTGGCTTTTACTGCAACGGGGTCAATGCAGATAGTCCGGGTAGATAATGATACAGCTTCTACCCCCAAGCCATAAGACTTCTAAATAGTTAGTTAAATAGTTAATCAACAGCATTATATTAAACAGTATCACCATGGGTGCCAAGGAATTTGTGCTGTGAGGGAAAACACCTGCTAGGCCTATATATGCAGTGCAAAAAAATGAAAATAAAAATCTGTCAAAAATCGCACTCTATATCAATATGAATTTTTCATAATTCAAGAAGGGTATGACTTTATTTTATTTTATTGTCCTTGAGACCTTCTGACTTGCTGTTGGGCTGTCTCCTGGTGAAATAGATTGGTTAATGCCTCCTCCTAGCTGTCAAATAGTAACATCACACGTTGACCAATTTAATGCTGAGGACCAATGAAAATTCAGTGCGTATGCTGTACGTTTTCTTAGCGCGGGAAAGATAGATGTAGACAACTACAGAAGTGAACTACTGGGAAAGGCGAGACACACACCCCACGAAAGTCAGTTTCGAGACGTTTTTTTCCGCATAGTTTGTCATTTTATGTGGCTAATATCCTTCGAAGTGGTATGGATACAGAACGGAGTACTGACATTTGTGGCAATGTCCCGGATGTAACATTGTCAACACCAAAGGGGAAGGACTTCTCGACAGCTAAAGGGGCTCATAAAAGGTACGAAAATAGTGTTCCACAAAGTCACAAGTCTTGTTAACTGGACAGGTTCATAGCTACCTCTGTATCGCGGGGTGACACTTGTAATTGCTCCACATTCAAGCTACCTTTCTTTCATGCTGTTGTAGTTAGCGTCTATTCAATTGTTAGCTAGAAGGTTGTTGTGATACTTCATCCCTGCCGCTAGGTGGCGGTAGTGTAACGTTACTGAATATTGAGCTTGCCTCAGCAAAAATGTTACATGTTTGAAAACTCTGGTAACAGTAGTAGCACACCCGTCGCTATGGGCGGGCCATAGGGGGCCGGGCCCGCCCCAAAAAATGCTTGGTTAGGTTGAATAATCTAGTTTTATTTCGCATTTATCATATCATTCCCTTTCGAACACAACTTGAAATAACTTGGTGACAGCATCTTGAAAGTAATCTACCTGCCTTATCTCTAAGCCTAGATCTTTGATAACCTGGCCAGACTCTTATACACACTGAGATGTGGCATGTGATAATATTCCATATAGGTTATAGGTCAGTGATTTCATTGAATAGGATATCACAAATATCCTTCCTGTTTTCTCTTTGCCCCTTAGGACCCCATACTCAGGATACAAAAAAGTCCATTCCAGCTTCAAATCACCTGTAAGTCTAGTGATGTAAAATTAATTTTGCAAATCACACAGACACGCACACACACCCCAAACATATTTTGGCATCATCATAGTCCATGTGTCTTTCCCCAGGTCCAGACCTCCAGTACTGGCACTGCCAAGCCTGAAGAGGAGATAGAGGAACTGAAGAAGAGACGGGCAAAGTTAGACTCAGAGATTACACTGTTGGAGAAAGAGTGCGTACAATGGGGAATAGAGTTGAATAGAGTCTAATAGTAGAATAGTTTAAATGTGATCATGGTCATTCATTCAGATGCCCTTCACTATGGCTATTCTACTAAATGGAATGAAAATATTTTACTTGTTGATTGTGTGTGTGTTATCTGATAGTGTTGTCCAATATTTGTAATAACATTAACACTTCGTAATTATACTTTTCTTAGTTCATAAACCATACATTGGCAGTATAGATGAAACCATGTGTGTGGATTTCTACAGTGGGATCAGAGTTGATGAGTTGGAGCAGCACATTGACCTGCTACATGAGTACAACGACATCAAAGACATCGGACAGTCACTAGTAGGCAGGATAGGTAAGGCGCACACACACAGGCGTACACCATAAACAAACACACACACAGCTTTTCACATTCACTAACTACTCTGCCACAATCTAATCAGCTTTGGTGGTAGTAAAATATTTTCTTTCCATTCAGTAGAATAGCCATAGTGAAGGACATCTCACTGACTGACCATAGTCTAATTTCAAATAATTTAAACTCTATTCTACTTTAGTAATTCAAGTAATTTCAACTCTGTTCTACTTTAGTTATTCAAATCATTTCAACTCTATTCTACTTTAGTAATTCAAGTAATTTCAACTCTGTTCTACTTTAGTTATTCAAATCATTTCAACTCTATTCTACTTTAGTAATTCAAGTAATTTCAACTCTGTTCTACTTTAGTTATTCAAATCATTTCAACTCTATTCTACTTTTCTGAAAGTTCTATTGGTTCCATTAAGTCAGGCAAGCACAGATAAAGTATTTGAAATGATTTCAAACTGTTTTTGAATCAAGGTGTGTGTGTGTGTGTGTGTGTGTGTGTGTGTGTGTGTGTGTGTGTGTGTGTGTGTGTGTGTGTGTGTGTGTGTGTGTGTGTGTGTGTGTGTGTGTGTGTGTGTGTGTGTGTGTGTGTGTGTGTGTGTGTGTGTGTGTGTGTGTGTGTGTGTGTGTGTGTGTGTGTGTGTGTGTGTGTTGCGCAGCTGCCCTGAGAGGAGTGACCACACGAGACCTGTACAGCCAATTTGGGCTTGAGCTGGACGACTGACTGGACAGCTGGACGACTGACTGACTGTACGCTCTGCCCCCTCCAGAACAAGAAGGGGGGAAAAATAAAGTTATAAAGCTAGGTGCGTTCAGCTCATTGAACATTTTGCTAAGTTGCGTGACAGTTTGTACTGACCAACACGTTTCCCCCAAAAGGTGCACATCGTTCTTCAACAGTATTTTCTTTGGTGGGTGTTTGGCAAGGTATGGCCTAATCTATATGGGTATAACCATTTGAAATCGCAAAACTCGTGTAGGCAGCACACCATACACAATCGCCCTCTGGGCCAACAACAAAACATTCTTAAAGTGGAAATTCAGAACAGTACAGAGTCTGTTGAATTAAACATTGCACATCGATCTCTCCTACTGAACATCCCCCTGGATTAGCATATGGCCTATGAATGTACAGCATATGAATGAAGGACTCAATATAAGGAAGTTAAGAGGCTTGTGGCTTGACTGATGCATTGGCAGTAGTCTGATGCTAGTTATAGCTAGGACCCAGAGTTTTTCCCGGTCAGGTCAAACTAGGACAAACTCTAGTCAGGGTTAAAATATGTACAATATGTCTATTTGAATATGCAAATTAATGTGTTATGTGCATGTAGAGATTTACACTGGCGTTTTATGAGGCACCTGCACCTGCTTTATGTGACAGGGTCTTGAGAAAGTGTTGACAGAGAACTAAGAGAATGGATTAATCTTAACTTCAAAACGGAATCTACTTGCTCTCCTACATTGCACTCATATAAGAGGGTAATGCATTTAATTCCTTTAAGTATAGTATGTGTGCATACTCTGCTTCGGAAGTACAAGGGAAAACTGATTTTCAAACTATTTCTGCTCTATTTCCAAATGTAGTGCTGGCAAGTTTATTAGTAAAACAAATGTTTTACTTCATAAATGTATTATATTTGCAAATTAAGTTCTGGCAAGTTCAAAGTTCCAATAAAATACAAATATTTGTGCAGTATGTTTCAGTTTTTGACTGCAAATGATGTCTTGAATGCATGTTCAGCGATAAAGTGAATTGTTCCGCCAGTGTCTTCAGAGGTTTTGTAGGGCTTGTTTATTGGAGGAGAAAGTTCTGTTGGAGATCACTGAGGAGAATGAGGGCCACTGATTGATAAAAATAAGAGGTGCCTTGTCATAATCTATGTGGAAAACACTGATAATGTTTTGTCTTGAGCTGATAGTGGCTGTAAGAAGTGCTGCCGCACTGCCCAGATGATCCAATGATTAGTGTGGTAGGCTAGTGTGTGTGTGTCATCTCCTATATCTTCTGCATGAGTCAATGAGCATACCCAATGGGGCAAACTAGTTGTTTCAACGTATAGTGACGTGGAATCAACGTGGAAAATACATTGGATTTGCAAAAAGTCATCAATGTAAACTTGTTTTGAGGGTGAAATTTCAACCACAGAATTGTCATCATGGTAACCAATTTTCAACATAGACAAACCTTGTATAAAATATATTCAATTTGTACCTTTGAAACAACGTCAGATCTTCAACTTTATATACACTATCAGAAAAAAACTATAGGCTGGGCTGCACCTATTACTGGAGAGTTGATCTATCTACAGTTATTAATTTAGTCTTCCATCCAGGGTTTTAACCAAGTCCAGCTTAGCTTTGATATTTGCACTGACTATTACCAATGTGCAATTATGATAATTATTATTGAGAGGTCTTTTAATAACTAAATATATTCACTGTTGCTATCGAAGGGTAGGTTTAACAGAGCAAATTAAATGTAACCATACTCTATAAGTCCTATATCATCAATGTTACTACACTGAACAAAAATATAAACGCAACATGTAAAGTGTTGGTCCCATGTATCATGAGCTGAAATAAAAGATAACAGAACTGTTCCATACACTTAAAAAGCTTGTTTCTCTCAAATGTTTGCACAAATTTGTTTACATCCCTGTTAGTGAGCATTTCACCTTTGCCAAGATAATCCATCCACCTGGCAAGTGTGGCATATCAAGAAGCTGATTAAACAGCATGATCATTACACAGGTGCACCTTGTGCTGTGGACAATAAAAGGCCACTCTAAAATGTGCGGTTTTGTCACACACAACAATGCCGTACATGTCTCAAGTTTTGAGGGAGCGTGCAATTGGCATGCTGACTGCAGGAATGTCCACCAGAGCTGTTGCCAGAAAATGTGGGTGAGCGGTTTGGTGGCGGTGGGGTTATGGTTATGATAAGCTACGGCCAATGAACACGTCTCCAACTAAACCAAAAATACAAGTTAAAGAATAGGATTAAGCCAGTGGCTCAGATTAAACTATCCAAGCCTTAGATACATCTCCTTTAAATGTTGATATTTGGTTGAGTTGTCAACCTAACACAATTCGATATGACTTTTGTAATACAGTAAATAGCCTAAAGTTAAGGCTATCTTACAAACTAATGTAACAGTTTTTTTTCAACCTTAAAATGAGTAATACATCCATGGTCACATTTTGAGGTTACTGTAACTATAAAAGTCTTATTATGTAATCATAGAAAGTGTGCATGTTCAAGATAGCATGCAAAGGTCACAGGTCTGTGGAGATCTTCACAATATAAATATCTGTGCAGAACCTCATACAGCATTGATCACTTGCACTATGTATTTTTAATGTAATCTCTACAATCCAGGTAATCTGGTTGCACTGCTAGTTGAAGCACAGCGATAACATATTAAGTTGTTGTATAAATACAAAATATCTGACATTGTATTCCCATTTGAACTTTATTGTGCTTTTAAATGATAACACATTTAGATGACAACTAAACCAAAAATCAGACATTGTTATTCAATTGGAATTTGGTTGTCCTTTTAGATGATTGAAGCATAGTGATAACACATTGGGAATTTAACAAACTTCTGGCTGTCTTTTTGAGTGGGTGAATAAAGGTTGAAATCTCATTGATCAACGTCTCAACCAAAAATGTACCTAATTTCCATGTTGAATTGATGTGGTGTGCCCAGTGGGTAGTCTCCTCTGACTCTATAGCCTACTGTCCTGGACAACTTTTTATGTACACTTCCTGATGTATAAATAGCCTGCAAAATAGCATGCAACCACAAGGCACCCTCATTAAATAATAATGTTATAATAATAGCTAAATATAGCTAAAAAGGGCTTTCTGTAAATTATGAAGTATTATCCTGTGATAATTTTAGCAGCCTAAAGACAATTGTCTGTATAGTGCCTCATTGACTATACTGCCATAGAAGGATGTGGTTATGGTGTGAAACGAATGCCTTCTTGAACCCCGCACCTACCGCTGTCCATATCCGAGCATCCGAACTGTGCCAGTGCTGCGCTCTAGTGGAGGCCTGGGTTTATAATGGGCAGAATAGAACTACCGTTATGCGCAGGTCTGGTACAGTTCCAACGCTCACCAGCGGCTCCTCAGGAAGTTGTGGTTTGACTGTACAGTATACGGAGATCTCCCCTAACCTACGATTTGAAGCTGTGAGGGTTTTACGCGCGTCTCATAGACCCGCATCAGGCCTATGTCACTACCGGGTGGAAACTGCCGTGTACTTCACTCGTTTGCAGGGCCGCATTTACTTGACAGAATTTCTGCTGCGGCAAGCTCCACCTCTATCGGAGGCAATTATAAACCATGGGCGCTGTGATTGGTCGTAGGTCCTGTCACTCATCACTTACACATAACAGTGGCTACGGAGAGGGCGCGTTCAACTAAGAAAATTATTAGGTCATTTGAATAACTGTAGCGAGCGAGCTCATGGCTACAATGAATCTGAAAAAATGAAACCGACGAAATGAATTAACGGATGATTTAGATGGGGGCAAAGTCGAACCAAGGAGGCAGGCGAATTTGATATAATCCTACTGGAGGAAGGGCAGTTCGCTGAAACCCTGGTGTGTGTGTGTGTGCCAACGCACAAGTAAAAGCCAGAGAGCGGTGGAAGGCTTTGCTAAGCCGATCAAGGTGGAATTGTAGACTACAAAACGGGTTCCACGTCCGGTGTAATACGCACATTATTGTGATTGTGGGGTACGTGAAACAAGGTATGTCAAAGAAGAACACTCGCAACACTTGTCATTTCTATTTCCCTCAATGGTCTGGTTTGCGGCTCCATTATTATTTAGTAGCCAATTGAGGTCTGAATAGCGCAGGCTTCACCAATTGTCCTTTAACAACCTTGCCAGTGTATGGAAGCCTGTGTTTGAATGGACCAGGTTTGAACTGTTGGACGATTCTATTCCGTTATGTAGAGCACCCTAATATTATACAGCTGTCTGTCAGTGCCAAGAGGGCGTGTGGCCGACAACGGGCTACAGTCAGCAGCGTTGACACACTAAATTGAGAGGCTACAGAATAGCCACCACCGCTCCATTCTAGTGTGTCTCGTTGCGCACTATAGCGACGCATACAACCTTGCTGATGTTGCTATCACCTTATCATAAATCGATCGACACCACGGACGTTCGATCAAATGTAGATGATTGAAACCTTTTCGAGATGTAACGGTCGCGCACATGGCATAGCTGCTGGTGTTGGTCGAGTCTTTTTCATTTCCCATCAGCAGTGAGCCTGCCTCTCTCTCTGTCCCTACTACCGCAGTACTGCTGCTGTGATGCTACGCGCGTTACATTTCCGGGATGTAGGCTACATTTATAGATCATCTATAGATGCTCAGGCTGCCAAACATTCTCATTTTTCCAGGCCCCTGCGTATTTTTGTGATGTTGGATGATGATTTATAGCCTAAATAGGAATATTATTTCATCGCAGCAATGTTTAATCATTTTCTGTGGGCCATAACCTATGTATGTAGCCTATTGCCATGCTGGCCAGAGGGTGGAATATCCCTTGATGATGAGCACTTTGACACACGCGATAATTTGTTATCATATCATGCTGCCGCCTCATAACAGAACATATTGGAAATAAGAATCATGTGTTCTTGTTGACACCGATGCATAGATACCAGCGTCAGATAAACGTTCCTATCTCATTAGCACAATTCGTCCAGGGTAGGGGAGGGAATGGCCGGCAGGGATGTAGAGCATGGCGTTTGCAACGCCAGGGTTGTGGGTTCGATTCCCACGGGGGGCTAGTATGAAAAATAAAATTAAAAAAGATAATGTAAGTCGCTCTGGATAAGAGTGTCTGCTAAATGACTTAAAATGAAATGAAAGGCACTAGCCATATCAGGTAGCAATGAGAGGGGCAACAAATTATTGCTACCGGGGTGTCCTCTGCCCTCTGGCTCTGTGCTGGTTCTGATCTGTATGTCCAACAGTAAATAATACATTGTAATGTCATCTGTGAGCCCAAGCTTCTGCTGTAAATGGACAGGATGTGTAGACAAAATTATAAGAAACAACATTTCTCACCTGTAGCCCACTGCATACTGACATGACACTAATGGCCCATAGCCAATTTTATAATTATTTGATTCCAAAATATGTGATAGGCAGAGACACCTTTGGCCTAGTTTTTACATCAATATGGTACCTGGCCAGGAGAGCCCCTGTGGTCAGGAAATTCCCAAACTGGACCTTGCTAAGAAAGACAAGTCAAATCAAAATCTAATTTGATTGGTTACATGCGCCGAATACAACAGGTGAAGTGCTTACTTACGAGCCCATTCCCAACAGTGCAGAGTTAAAAAGTAAGACAAATATTTGCTAAATATAAAAGGAAATAGTAACACAATAAAAACAATAACGAGGCTATATACAAGGAGTACCAGTAACGAGTCAATGTACAGGGGTACGAGGTAGTTGAGGTAATTGAGGTAATACAGTATGTACATGTGGGTACAGTTAAAAGTGACTAGGCTATCTGGATATATAATAAACAGAGTAACAGCAGTGTATGTGAAGTGTGAAAGTGTGTCTATGTGTGAGTGTGTGTGGCGTCAATATGCATGTGTGTGTGTTTTGTGTGTGTGAGAGTATGTAGTGTGTGTGTTGGAGTGTCAGTGTAGTAGGTGTGAGTGTGTGCGTAGAGTCTAGGGAGCAAGGGAGTCAGTGAAAAACAATTAAGATAATAAAATAATAGTGGGGTTCAATGTAAATTGTCTGGATAGCCATTTGATTAACTGTTCAGCAGTCTTACGGCTTGGGTGTAGAAGCTGTTCAGGTGCCTTTTGGTCACAGACTTGGTGCTCCGGTACCACTTGCTGTGCGGTAGCAAAGAGAACAGTCTATGATTTGGGTGGCTGGAGTCTTTGGCAATTTTTAGGGCCTTCCTCTGACACCGCCTGGTACAGAGGTCCTGAATAGCAGGGAGTTCGGCCCCAGTGAAGTACATTTGTTACATTTGTGTCATTTAGCAGACGCTCTTATCCAGAGCGACTTACAGTTAGTGAGTGCATACATAATTTTTTTTATTTTTCATACTGGCCCCCCGTGGGAATCAAACCCACAACCCTGGCGTTGCAAACGCCATGCTCTACCAACTGAGCTACATCCCTGCCGGCCATTCCCTCCCCTACCCTGGACGATGCTGGGCCAATTGTGCACTGCCCCATGGGTCTCCCGGTCGCGGCCGGCTACGACAGAGCCTGGATAGTACTGGGCTATACGCACTACCCTCTGTAGCACCTTGCGGTTGGATGCCGAGCAGTTGCCATACCAAGCGGTGATGCAGCCAGTCAAGATGCTCTCAATGGTGCAGCTGTAGAACTCTGAGGATCTGAGGGCCCATGTCAAATCTTTTCAGCCTCCTGAGAGGGAAGAGGCGTTTTCGTGCCCTCTTCATGACTGCGTTGGTGTGTTTGGACCATGATAGGTCCTTAGTGATGTGGACACCGAGGAACTTGAAGCTCTCGACCAAAGGACACCTTGCGTTTTGAAAGGCTGTGAGGAAAAAACATGTTATAAAGCATTATTATAAATGTTACAAAGCATAAACTAGACCTTTACTTTCATTTACTTGTACTTTAGCATAGGGCCTATCCATAATGTAATGTAGTGTAGGTCTAAATCTGGAAGTTATAAATAAATAGGAAAAACATTTAAAGGGGAAAAGGGATGTGGAATACAGAGAACCTCTAAGAGATTTAGAACAGAGAAAGTTTGAGGCCCCTCTCCTCTGATCGAGAAAAGCCTGAATCTACTAGATTTGCTGACATCAGCAACATCACCACCAAGACCCCACCATACCTAGCTGTGAATGCTGCTCAGGAAAGGCTCGGAGGCAGCGAATGTCAAATGCTGTGTTTTCAGTCGCCTTCCTTATCTAGATAGTCCTATCTGACGACACTCACGTAGTGACAAAGGCAAGACTGTAGGCAGGGTGTAGGCCTATGCACAGTTACACTTGACATATCACTAATTCAGTAGACGCTCCTATCCAGAGAGACTTTTAAAAAGTGCATTCAGCTAAGGAAGGTGAGACTACCACAACCACACACCACAGGTTCATTGCAAGTGCAACCTCTGTGCTAGAATATAATGAAGTACAAGTAAATGAAAGTAAAGGTCTAGTTTATGCTTTGTAACATTTATAAAAATGCTTTATAACATGTTTTTTCCTCATAGCCTTTCAAAAAATCAAGGTGTCCTTTGCAATATGATAGGCAAATGCCCTCTCATCACATCACGGACTGTACAGTAGCTTGTGTTCAGAAAATGGGACCATTGATTTAAGCACTTATAAAATATTATTGAAAATGGATAGAATGTGTTGACAATGTGACTTGTGTTTCCTTCTCTCCAGGATGATGCGCCTGGCCTGCTGCACTGTTCTGCTCTTCTTGCTCCGTCTCCTGGTGGGCCTGCCCTGGTTCCAGGTCCTCCCCTCCATCCTAATCTTCTACCTGGGCTCTGGAGGCTGGAAGTTCATACATATTTTTGCCAAGACCATCGGCAGAGACATACAGTGAGTGGGAGTATAGTGTGGGCTGTGGTGTGTGTACCTGTCTGCAAGTAAATGGGTTTGTTTTTGAAGTCACTCAGAAGCATGTTTTATGGAAACATGTTAGTCAGTCCTCCTCAGTTTTAAGACCTTCAAACAACTGATAATTTCACCATGGCTAAATAGTTGTCGAATTGTCTCCAACAAGAAAAGCAGCATATTCCTGTAAGACAAGCTAAAGTGTGTGACGGGGGGAGTGTTGAGGACTCCTGAGGTTTCTCTGTGTTGTGAGTTCACAGCTAGCTCGACAAGACCATTGGCAGACACCTGAAGTGAGTAGGGGGTTAGGGGTGTGTGGGGGATGGGGAGGGTGTATGTGTGTCTTACGTTCCCCAGCAAGAAAACCAAAAATTTTCGCTCAAACAGAAAAGGGAACTAACAAAGAGTCACTGACAACCAAAACTAAATGGGGGGTTTTAAGAAGGGTTCTGAAAGACACTGAAAGTTGACTAGCAACAACAACTGGGACCTAAAAGACACCCACCCTGAGCGCCCACTAAATTTGCCCAAGAACAGGCAGACAAAATGAAAACCCCCCCAGACCAAACTAAAAGACAGGAAGCAAACCACACAGTGGAGCAAAATGAAAACAGCAAGATCTGACAAAGGATTGTTCTTTTAGAAATCAAATAGTGAGAGCCAACTAAAGGTGTTAACCCTCCACATCTCTCAACACAACTGGAGCACTGGGCCAGCCGCTCTTAAATATCACCTGGGACAGCACAGGTGAAACACCTTCCCACTAACAAGATGGCAAACCAGCACAGATGCAACACATACTGACTAATGAGGTGACACCAATCGGTGCGTCCCACTTGCTAACGTCCAACTTCGAAATATAAATCGAAAAACCAAAGCCTGTAACAGTGTGTGTGTGTGTGTGTGTGTGTCTACATGTCTGTGTGTCTGTGAGTGAATGAGTGAGTGAGTGAATTCCCTCTTGGTCTAGTGGGGCTTAGTGGTCAAGACGTTGGCTTCTCCCATGAAAGACCCGGGTTGTAATCCCGCCGTGACGTGTGTCTTGTGTTTTTCGTGTGCACCTGTCTGCATGCAAGTCAATTAGTTTGTTGTTGAAGTCAGAGAAGCACATTTACAGAATGCACGTGAGTCAATGCTCCTAGAACAAGTTTACAGCTTTGCACAACAGATTTTTTTAAACAACAAATACCTTCATCATGACTAGGACTAGGAGTGTAAATGTCTCCAACAAGAAAAGTATCATATTCCTGTAAGACAAGCTAAAGTGTGTGACAGAGGGGAGAGTTGAGGAGTTAATCAGGTCAGGTATGGAGGAATATTTCAGAGAGAACAGAGACAAAGCACAGACAAACGAGAGAGACAGGTGCTGAGGTTTATCCGTGTTATAAGCCGTTCACCATGGTGACATGTACAGCCACTGCCCCTTGCACCCAAGTAACCTTTCAATGTTTGCAGATTTGAAGGGGTTGGAATGGTGTAGTGGTGTTGACCTTACAGAACTGCAAACATTGAAGGGTTAGGGGAAGGGGAATCACACTGCTGAGCCAAACCGAGCCGAGCTGAGCTGAGTTGTTCTACTCTAGCCTGGTTATGCATCCACCGTGGTTCAGACAGGAAATGCCTTGTATTGTATTCATTTAACCATTTATTACAAGATTACAATACATGCAGTACATTAGTATTGGCATCATGTAAGATATCATAATAACAGGCAGAAAACAGAAAACAAGGTACGCTATACCAATCCCCCTGATCGAAACAAAAGCAGAGCCCAAACAGGTGGATGTGGGGTGGGTGGTGGGAAAGCAGAAAACAGACAAGCATAGCGAGTAACGCATGTTACAGCATTAGCATGTCACCAAGAACACCAGCGCATAGCTTGCGCACGGCAGCCATCAGAGAATGTGTGTGTAAACCTGGTTCACAAATAGACCGCCATTTAGTATTTAATACATTCCCCATTAGAGCTGCCAAGGCAGCCTCAACTCTTCCTGGGGTCCAAACAGGAATAAAACAACACATCACAATAAAACAATAGTCTACATCATAAATGCAACAAAACATCACACAATACATTGTGCACTATACACATTTACACTGCTCCACTATTACAAATGTACAATATTACAACGAGTGTGTGTGTATGTGTGTGTGTCTTCACAGACATGTTAAGGTAGGGTGATGAATCTAATTGGTGCAATATCAGCTGATGCAACACTTGTGTCGTGTTTCCTGTATGAACCAGTTGCGCTTTATTTCAGACAGGAAACACCACATATTAGTTTAACCATTTATTAGAAGATTCAAATACATGCCGCAACATTAGCATTGGCGTTCGGCTCTGCTCCTTCAGGGTAGCTCACTGCAAGCGTACATGTAAGATCATCATGTAAGATATAATAATAATAACAGGCAGAGATCAAGGTATGCTATACCAATCGCCAAAACAGACAATGAAATATGTGTACACAATTAAGAGCTTTAAGATCACCTACATCATCTATGTAATTTGATTGATACTGCATACTGTACAGTGCATTCGGAAAGTATTCAGACCCCTTGACTTTTTCCACATTTTGTTACGTTACAGCCTTATTCTAAAATGGATGAAATTATTTTTTTCCCTCATCAATCTACACACAATACCCCATAATGACAAAGTGAAAACAGGTTTTTAGAAATGTCTGCAAATGTATTAAAAATAAAAAACAGAAATACCTTATTTACATAAGTATTCAGACCCTTTGCTATGAGACTCGAAATTGAGCTCAGGTGCATACTGTTTCCAGTGATCATCATTGAAATTGGTTCTACTGTCATGAGCCTCTCACTCCACCGGGTTACCACCTTAATTTTCTTCCACTCTGCTCACCACTCTCTCTACTCAGCCTAACTAGCTCCACCTGTCCCTGCTCTGCTCTGCTCTAATTACTCTGCCAGCTGCGCTGCATTACCCACTACCTCTCCCAGTATTTAAGGCCCTGTCTTTCAGCTCTCCGGTGTCAGATCGTCTGCAAAGCTCACACCCGGAACCTGTTTGCTCGCGCTTCTGGCTCACCCTGGTTTTGTGACCCCGGACCTGCCTGATTTTTGGATACTCTTCTGCCCCAGGAGATCCAGACCTGCTTCTGCCATAACGACTCCTGACTACTCTTCAATCCCGGTAACTCTGACCAGCCTTCTGCCTTGCTACTACGTATTTTGGATTTCCCTTGAACTGTACTGCTGCCTTGTTTCATTCCGCCCTGTTGTGTCTGTGTCTCCCCCCCCCAGGACTTCTGGACCACCCACCACCGGCTTCATAGGACGCATCGCTGCCACTGGGGGGGGCACAGACCCAGCACATTGGACGGGATCCCTGTTACCCCTGGAGCCTTCATTCACTCCCTACTTCCCTTTTCCCTTAAGTTTTAATAAACTTTCTGGTGTGACGCAATTGTGGTCCTCTGGTCGTCTGTCTGAACCGTGACAGTACGATCTGACCATTATGGACTCAGCGCACACTTTCCCCGACATGGAAACCGATGAGCATGAGCAGCAGTTCCAGCAGCAGCAACAACAACTCGCCATGATCATTCAACTCCTCACCAACCTTACCCCAGCCAGTCTGCCCACCAGCCCTGCCCCCGAGTTACCTGCCCCGGTCATTGCAGCCGCTGCTCCGGAACCCAAGATTGGAAACCCCGAGCGGTTCAACGGCGACTCAACCCAGGTCCGGCCATTCCTGACTAGCTGCCGACTTCAGTTCTCCTTGCAGCCAAGGACCTTCGCCACGGAGGGGGCTAAAGTTGGGTATGCCATCACTCACCTGACGGGCCGAGCTCGACTCTGGGGAACAGCAGAGTTCGAACGTCAAACCCCCGCATGTGCAACCTTCGACCTGTTTGCTGAGGAGATGCTGAAGGTGTTTGACCTGGATTCACCAACCGCAGAGGCGTCTCGTGAACTGTTCAGTATTCGACAAGGCAGACGTACAGTCGCAGACCATTCCATCGACTTCCGAACCCTGGCTAGACGAAGTTCTTGGAACACACCATCGTTGGTGGACGCGTTCTTCCATAGTTTGGCTGACTATATCAAGGACGAGTTGGTCTCCCATGAACTGCCTTCCACTCTTGATGAAGCCATCGCACTGACTGTCAGGATCGACAGAAGGATACAGACCCGTCGTCGTGAGAGGGGGCGCCAAGGTCCACCTACTACCGGCATTCGGAGAGATCCGACTGGGCTCCTGTCATCTACTGCCACTCACCCAGGTCAGCTTGATCAGTCTGAGCCTATGGAGATTGGGCGAGCCTCTCTCACTCCTGCAGAGCGCCAGCGCCGCTTCACCTCAAACCTCTGCCTCTATTGTGGAGGTGATGGACATCGTGTGGTAACCTGCCCTTTAAAGGGCCGAAGCTCACCGGGCATAGGGGGAGTCCGGTTGAGTTCAATGACCATCCAGTCCTCCGACCGCAAACCCCTGCTGCAAGTTCACCTCCGCCTCTCTGACTCAACTCACACCCTGGCTGCTCTGGTGGATTCTGGCGCCGAAGCCAACATAATGGACATCAAGCTGGCACGCCAACTGGGACTGGAGAACCTCCGTTTGACACCTCCTATTCCTGCCCGGGCACTGGACGGACACTTACTCGGATCGGTCACTCATGTCACGGCCCCGGTCTCGATGGGTCTGTCCGGAAACCATCAAGAAACTATCCAGTTTCACCTGCTCCCCTCTCCAGGCCAACCCCTCATCCTGGGTTACCCATGGCTCCGCCGGCACAACCCTCAGCTCGACTGGGTGACCGGGGTGATCAGGGAGTGGGGAGAGGACTGCCACCGAACCTGCCTGCTTGCTGCCGCACTACCCCCTCGGCCAGTACCTACTAACTCCGCTCCTGACCTCTCCAATGTCCCAGAATGCTACCATGGTCTCAGAGAGGTGTTTAACAAAGCAAGAGCCACATCTCTGCCCCCTCACCGACCGTACGACTGTGCCATCGACCTCCTCCCTGGAACAGCCCCTCCAAAGGGTCGTCTTTATTCGTTGTCTGCTCCTGAAAGAAAGTCCATGGAGGACTACATCAATGGCTCTCTGTCCGCAGGATTAATCCGTTCATCTTCATCTCCTGCTGGTGCTGGCTTCTTCTTTGTGGGGAAGAAGGACGGATCTCTTCGCCCCTGCATCGACTACAGGGGACTCAACGACATCACAGTGAAAAACCGTTACCCTCTGCCTCTGCTCACCTCTGCTTTTGAGTTGCTCCAGGGAGCCACTGTTTTTACCAAGTTGGATCTCAGAAACGCTTACCACCTAGTGCGGATCCGGGAGGGAGATGAATGGAAAACCGCATTCAATACACCAACAGGCCACTACGAGTATCTGGTTATGCCTTTTGGCCTCACCAATGCTCCTGCTGTGTTCCAGGCTCTAGTGAATGATGTACTGCGGGACATGTTAAACAAGTTTGTCTTCGTTTACCTGGATGACATCTTAATCTACTCCAGAAACCTGTCTGAACACACCCGCCATGTCCAGCAAGTCCTTCATCGTCTTCTGGAGAATTCCCTCTACGCCAAGGCAGAGAAATGTGAGTTTCACGTCAAGACAGTGGCCTTCCTGGGGTACATAGTGGCAGAGGGAAGTATCCAAATGGATCCTGCCAAAGTATCAGCAGTCACTTCATGGCCAGTTCCGGAGAACAGAAAGAAGCTGCAACAGTTTCTGGGGTTTGCTAACTTCTACAGAAAGTTTATCCGGAACTACAGTACCGTTGCTGCCCCTCTCACTGCTCTAACCAGCACCAAGCAACCCTTCACCTGGACCCCAGCAGCCGACAAAGCCTTCAGTACCCTCAAGGTGAGGTTCACCTCCGCTCCCATCCTCCAGATGCCTGATGTGGACCGGCAATTCATTGTGGAGGTGGACGCCTCGGATGTGGGAGTTGGTGCTGTGATTTCTCAGTGGGCTGCGGAGGATAGGAAGCTCCATCCCTGTGCCTTTTTCTCACGTCGGTTGTCCCCCTCTGAGTGCAATTACGACATAGGGAACCGTGAGCTGCTGGCTGTGAAGCTTGCCTTGGAGGAGTGGCGTCACTGGCTGGAGGGGTCCACCATTCCATTTCTCGTTTGGACCGATCATAAGAACTTGGAGTACATCCGCACGGCCAAACGGTTGAACTCCAGGCAGTCCCGCTGGGCCCTGTTCTTCACCAGGTTTAATTTCACTCTGTCATACCGGCCTGGATCACGCAACACCAAGCCAGACGCCCTCTCCCGTCAATTCCAGAAGGATGACACCCCCTCCAAGGACCCTGTGTCGATTCTGCCAAGTCCCTGCATCGTTGCAGCTCTGACCTGGGCTGTTGAGGAACAGGTGCTGGAGGCTCTCCGTAACCAGCCAGGTCCCAGCACTTGCCCAGCTGACCGCCTTTTTGTCCCCGAAGACCTGAGGTCCCAGGTCGTTCAGTGGGGACATGACTCCCGCCTAGCTTGTCACCCTGGCTCCACCCGCACTTACAACCTGCTCGCCCAGAGGTTCTGGTGGCCCTCTCTGAGAAAGGATGTACGGGAATTCGTCCAAGCCTGCCCCATCTGCAACCAACACAAGTCGTCCTGCCAGCCCCCAGCCGGATTGCTGCAGCCCCTGCCTGTGCCCAGACGTCCCTGGTCTCACATCGCCCTTGACTTTGTCACGGGGCTGCCCCCTTCAAGTGGCATGACCGTCATTCTCACCATAGTTGACCGTTTCAGCAAGATGGCACACTTCATTCCCCTCCCCAAGCTCCCAACCGCCAAGGAGACCGCCCAGGTGGTCCTGGAACACGTCTTCCGGATCCACGGACTGCCAAAGGATGTAGTTTCTGACCGTGGTCCACAATTCTCCTCCGCTTTTTGGAAGGAGTTCTGTCACCTGCTGGGAGCCACAGTCAGTCTGACTTCCGGATTCCATCCCCAATCCAATGGGCAGTCAGAGCGGGCTAATCAGGAGCTCGAGAAGGCACTGCGATGCATGACTTCACGCAACCCCCACTCCTGGTCGCAGCAATTGACATGGGTGGAGTACGCACACAATTCTCTGACCTGCTCTGCCATCGGTATGTCCCCTTTCCAATGTGTTTATGGATACCAGCCTCCTCTATTTGCCAGCCAGGAAGAGGAGGTTACTTGCCCATCTGCACTTGCTTTTGCCCGTCGATGTCGCCGCACCTGGTCACAAGCCCGAGCCACACTCCTCAGATCCGTTGCCAGCTACACTACCGGGGCCAACCGTCGGAGAATTCCTGCTCCCACCTACCATGTTGGTCAAAGGGTGTGGTTGTCATCGAAGAACCTGCCACTCAGGGTGGAGTCGCAGAAGCTGGCACCTCGGTTCATTGGCCCATTCCCTATCATAAGAGTGATTAGCCCAACTGCTGTCCGGCTCCAACTGCCTAATTCCCTGAGGGTGCACCCCACTTTCCATGTGTCTAAGATTAAGCCCATCCATGAGAGTCCGCTGGTCCCTGCTGCGCCTTGTCCTCCTCCTCCACGGCTCGTCGATGGTGGTCTGGTTTACACCGTCCGCCGCCTGCTTCGGTCCAGACGGAGGGGTAGGGGTCTCCAGTACCTCATTGACTGGGAGGGCTATGGACCTGAGGAAAGGACCTGGGTGCCAGCTAGTCGGATTGTGGATAGGACTCTCATCACCGCTTTCCACCAACGGCATCCTGATCAACCTGCAATCCGTAGGGGCCGCCCCAGAGGGGTCCCTAACCGTCCTGCCCGCTCGGCTTCCTGTCCTGTGCCTGATCCTGTCTCGGGACCTGTCCCATCTCCCGACCACGGCCCTCCGGCTTCCTCCGAGGATGAGGACGTTCACTCGGACCGTTCGGAGGAGTTCTAGCCCTCCTCCGGCTCCCCTCCTCCCGCCCGGCGTGGTGTTGCTCTTGGGACTTCTGGGGCCGTCCCTTGGGGGGGGGGTTCTGTCATGAGCCTCTCACTCCACCGGGTTACCACCTTAATTTTCTTCCACTCTGCTCACCACTCTCTCTACTCAGCCTAACTAGCTCCACCTGTCCCTGCTCTGCTCTGCTCTAATTACTCTGCCAGCTGCGCTGCATTACCCACTACCTCTCCCAGTATTTAAGGCCCTGTCTTTCAGCTCTCCGGTGTCAGATCGTCTGCAAAGCTCACACCCGGAACCTGTTTGCTCGCGCTTCTGGCTCACCCTGGTTTTGTGACCCCGGACCTGCCTGATTTTTGGATACTCTTCTGCCCCAGGAGATCCAGACCTGCTTCTGCCATAACGACTCCTGACTACTCTTCAATCCCGGTAACTCTGACCAGCCTTCTGCCTTGCTACTACGTATTTTGGATTTCCCTTGAACTGTACTGCTGCCTTGTTTCATTCCGCCCTGTTGTGTCTGTGTCTCCCCCCCCCAGGACTTCTGGACCACCCACCACCGGCTTCATAGGACGCATCGCTGCCACTGGGGGGGGCACAGACCCAGCACATTGGACGGGATCCCTGTTACCCCTGGAGCCTTCATTCACTCCCTACTTCCCTTTTCCCTTAAGTTTTAATAAACTTTCTGGTGTGACGCAATTGTGGTCCTCTGGTCGTCTGTCTGAACCGTGACATCTACAACTTGATTGGAGTCCACCTGTGGTAAATTCAATTGATTGGACATGATTTGGAAAGGCACACACCTGTCTATATAAGGTCCCACAGTTGACAGTGCATGTCAGTGCATGTCAGAGCAAGGAACAAGGAATTGTCCGTAGAGCTCCGAGACAGGATTGTGTCGAGGCACAGATCTGGGAAAGGGTACCAAAACATTTCTGCAGCATTGAAGGTCCCCAAGAACACAGTGGCCTCCATCATTCTTAAATGGAAGAAGTTTGGAACCACCAAGACTCTTCCTAGAGCTGGCCGCCCGGCCAAACTGAGCATTCGGGTGAGTAGGGTCTTGGTCAAGGAGGTGACCAAGAACCCGATGGTCACTCTGACAGAGCTCCAGAGTTCCTCTGTGGAGATGGGAGAATGTATTACATTGTTTCAATTCACAATACCCCATAATAACAAAGCAAAAACAGGTTTGCAGAAATGTTTGCAAATGTATAAATAATAAAAACAGAACTATCACATTTACATAAGTATTCAGACCCTTTACTCAGTACTTTGTTGAAGCACCTTCGGCAGCGATTACAGCCTTGAGTCTTCTTAGGTATGACGCTACAAGCTTGGCACACCTGTATTTGGGGAGTTAGGGTTTCTTCTCTGCAGATCCTCTCAAGCTCTGTCAGGTTGGATGGAGAGCGTTGCTGCACAGCTATTTTCAGATCTCTCCAGAGATATTAGATCGGGTTCAAGTCCGGGCTCTGACTGAGCCACTCAAGGACATTCAGAGACTTGTCCCGAAGCCACTCCTGCGTCGTCTTGGCTGTGTGCTTAGGGTCGTTGTCCTGTTGGAAGGTGAGCCTTTGCCCCAGTCTGAAGTCCTGAGTGCTCTGGAGCAGGTTTTCATCAAGGATCTCCCTGTACTTTGCTCCGTTCATCTTTCCCTCAGTCCTGACTAGTCTTCCAGTCCCTGCTGCTGAAAAACATCCCCACAGCATGATGCTGCCACCACCATGCTTCACCGTAGGAATGGTGCCTGGTTTCCTCTAGACGTGACACTTGGCATTCAGGCCAAAGAGTTCAATCTTGGTTTCATCAGACCAGAGAATCTTGTTTCTCATTGTCTGAGAGTCCTTTAGGTGCCTTTTGGCAAACTCCAAGCAGGCTGTCATGTGCATTTTACTGAGGAGTGGCTTCAGTCTGTCCACTCTACCATAAAGGCCTGATTGGTGGTGCTGCAGAGATGGTTGTCCTTCTGGAAGGTTCTCCCATCTCCACAGAGGAACTCTGGAGCTCTGTCAGAGTGACCAAGGCCCTTCTCGCCTGATTGCTCAGTTTGGCCGGGCAACTAGCTCTAGGAATAGTCTTGGTGGTTCCAAACTTCTTCCGTTTAAGAATGTGTTCTTGAGGACCTTCAATACTGCAGAAATGTTTTGGTATAAATACGGTATTTCTGTGTATTTTTTAATTATATACATTTGCAAAAATGTCTAAAAACCTGTTTTCACTGTGTCATTATGGGGTATTGTGTGTAGCTTGATGAGGAACATTTTGTATTTAATCAATTTTAGAACAAGGCTGTAACGTAACAAAATGTGGAAAAAGTGAAGGGGTCTAAATGCTTTCAGAATGCACTGTATGTGCATGAAGGCTGTCAAATGTGTACTGTAACAACGGTGTAGCCTGTGCTTTGGAGATAGGCCCCCATCCTCTTATTTTGATGCCAGATCACTTTTATGTGAGGCATATATTTATAGTCACATGCATTTAACGTATCTTACCTGTATATGGTCGCATCAGGTTAACCCTCAGAGGGAATGCCTCGTCTCACACAAAATACATATGGGCTTTGTGTTTGTGTCCCCCAGCAAGCACTCTGGCCTTGGTAGTGGCAGCTGGCCTGCAATGAGTTGGGAGCCGATCTTGCTTCGCAAGAAGATTCCCACATCTCCCTTCCGACCATATGCGCCCACGTCGATCATGGTGAAGTGGTATTTGCATTGCAGACAGCCATCAGGACCATTGAGAAAAAGCCCTTGTAGTTGTAGTACTCGCTGCCTAAGTTTGCCGGATCTCGGATCCGAATATGTTTTCCGTCGACAGCTCCTGCACAAAACGGATAATTCCAACGATCCCAAAACTGTCTGCTGATTCTTGCCCTGGTTTGCCACAGAGGGATAAGCAATAAAATCCTGTGAGTTCTCTCGTGCGAGATGTGAGGGGCAAGCCGCTGAAGCGAAATCTGGCAGCAGGCAACCGAAAGTATTGAAAATTACGAGCAAGGTATGGATCTGTATTGTATAACCTACAAACACCGCTTCCAGCTGGCAGTGATTCTAAATATTCTATATTCATTCAAATCCTCCTGCTGCAGGATTATTTTCCTCCTGTGACGAAACGGGTCAAATTAAGATCCCACATCTGTATAAACTGAAAGCAGAGGAAGCCTTTGTCCGATCTAGGAAGAAATGGCAAGCGGAGGGTGAACAAAATTCATCATTGGGTTTTTTTCAGGTTAGAAAAATACCACTCTAAACATATTACCATTCAACAATTAAATATGAATTGTCTCATCACAGATTATCCAAAACTAATCTCCAGTTTTTGTTGCAACTGCTACAGGAATATATATATAGTTCTAAGTATTGTTGGGAGTCCTCAACTGTATTTTTTGATTCTCTGGGGGTGATATCCCTATTATAGTTGAAGAGATAATTTACTATATTGAACACCTTCAAATAATATGTCTGATGGGACTGATGGTACAGTATATCTGCTGAGTTTTACAAAACCTTTTCTCAACAGTTAGCCCCTTTTCTTTTGGAGCCTTTTTCTGAAAGCAATTAATGCTCTCCCTCCCAGTTTAACTCAAGGTCTGATTACATGAATCCCTAAACCAAAGAAAGTCTTGCTTCTCCTCGATGATCGGCGTCCAATCTGTCTGCTTAACAACGACTACAAAATATTAGCCTCTATATTTGCAAAAAGAATGATAGCAGAATTGGACTCAATTATAGAGGAGAGCCAGTCTGGCTTCATGAGGAATAGGCATATTCAGTGGGGAGAACAAGTATTTGATACACTGCCGATTTTGCAGGTTTTCCTACTTACAAAGCATGTAGAGGTCTGTAATTCTGTAAATATCATAGGTACACTTCAACTGTGAGAGACGGAATCTAAAACAAAAATCCAGAAAATCACATTGTATGATTTTTAAGTAATTAATTTGCATTTTATTGCATGACATACGTTTTTGATACATCAGAAAAGCAGAACTTAATATTTGGTAAAGAAACCTTTGTTTGCAATTACAGAGATCATATGTTTCCTGTAGGTCTTGACCAGGTTTGCACACACTGCAGCAGGGATTTTGGCCCACTCCTCCATACAGACCTTCTCCAGATCCTTCAGGTTTCGGGGCTGTCGCTGGGCAATACGGACTTTCAGCTCCCTCCAAAGATTTTCTATTGGGTTCAGGTCTGGAGACTGGCTAGGCCACTCCAGGACCTTGAGATGCTTCTTACGGAGCCACTCCTTAGTTGCCCTGGCTGTGTGTTTCGGGTCGTTGTCATGCTGGAAGACCCAGCCACGACCCATCTTCAATGCTCTTACTGAGGAGGTTGATGGCCAAGATCTCGCGATACATGGCCCCATCCATCCTCCCCTCAATACGGTGCAGTCGTCCTGTCCCCTTTGCAGAAAAGCATCCCCAAAGAATGATGTTTCCACCTCCATGCTTCACGGTTGGGATGGTGTTCTTGGGGTTGTACTCATCCTTCTTCTTCCTCCAAACACGGCGAGTGGAGTTTAGACCAAAAAGCTCTATTTTTGTCTCATCAGACCACATGACCTTCTCCCATTCCTCCTCTGGATCATCCAGATGGTCATTGGTAAACTTCAGACGGGCCTGGACATGCGCTGGCTTGAGCAGGGGGATCTTGCGTGCGCTGCAGGATTTTAATCCATGACGGCGTAGTGTGTTACTAATGGTTTTCTTTGAGACTGTGGTCCCAGCTCTCTTCAGGTCATTGACCAGGTCCTGCCGTGTAGTTCTGGGCTGATCCCTCACCTTCCTCATGATCATTGATGCCCCATGAGGTGAGATCTTGCATGGAGCCCCAGACCGAGGTTGATTGAACTTGATCTTGAACTTCTTCCATTTTCTAATAATTGCGCCAACAGTTGTTGCCTTCTCACCAAGCTGCTTGCCTATTGTCCTGTAGCCCATCCCAGCCTTGTGCAGGTCTACAATTTTATCCCTGATGTCCTTACACAGCTCTCTGGTCTTGGCCATTGTGGAGAGGATGGAGTCTGTTTGATTGAGTGTGTGGACAGGTGTCTTTTATACAGGTAACGAGTTCAAACAGGTGCAGTTAATACAGGTAATGTGTGGAGAACAGGAGGGCTTCTTAAAGAAAAACTAACAGGTCTGTGAGAGCCGGAATTCTTACTGGTTGGTAGGTGATCAAATACTTATGTCATGCAATAAAATGCAAATTAATTATTTAAAAATCATACAATGTGATTTTCTGGACTTTTGCTTTAGATTCCGTCTCTCACATTTGAAGTGTACCTATGATAAAAATTACAGACCTCTACATGCTTTGTAAGTAGGAAAACCTGCAAAATTGGCAGTGTATCAAATACTTGTTCTCCCCACTGTATCTAATAATATCAGACTGGTGTTAGACCTTATTGGCTCTTCTGATCTAATCTTTGAAGATAGTTTTATTGTTTTCTTAGACTTTTATATAGCCTTCGATACAGGAGCATGAATATCTATTTCACATTTGGTTTTGGGGAATTCTTTTGTAGGGCTATTAAAACTCTATGAATGAGAACAGTTCCATTAAATTAAAGCATGGCACATCTACATCTACAAATTTACTATGGCTAACCCTGTAAAACAACACATTTCACTGCACCGATCTGCTGTATGTGACAATAAATAAAACATCTCTTAGATTTGATTTGACAAGAGAAATTAGGCAAGGTTGCCCAATCTCGCCTTATCTCTTCCTGCTTGCAACCCAACATCTTACAAGTTTGATTAAATCCAGCGATATACAGTACAATAATAATAGTTTTAAGGTAAATTGGGCTAAACATTTCTTAAATAATACAACTTCAACTTGGAATTTCATCCCTCATATCTTCTTCCGTTTTGGTGGCTTCAATTTTATTTTGCTTTGTAACTACAACATTGATGAGATTCCTACAAAATGATCTGCTTTTCATAGACAAGTGTTCTTATCGTGGTCATTAATATATAAAAATAATTTTCCCCCGCATAGGTATTTCATTTGGAACAATAAGGATATTTTGTATAGAAAATACTTGCTCCCACAGAACAATAATAGATCTATACGTGCTTTATTTCAAAGGAATGTTGTATCTATTCCTTATGTCACAACTTACTGGAATACATTTGTCAATAATATCTGTTGGAAAAAGGTTTGATTATTACCACACAAATACCTGCTTGTTAACAAGGTCAAAGAGGTCTCTTTTAGAATTATACATAAGTACACCCTGCGAATCATTACCTGAAGAAACTCAAAAAAGACATTAACTGTACTTGTTGTGATGAAAATCCAGAAACAGTTTTGCATTTATTTTGGCATTGTCTACATGTAAAGAGATTAAGGCAAGATATTTGTAGATTTATAATTGATGATATTCTTGATGACTTTTGTTTATTATGGGAGAATATACTGCTCGGTTTCCTTAACTATAATAAGGATAAAGATATTTTTTTTGCTAATGCCAAAATGTAATATTCATAAAAGTAAATTCACTAATAAAAAACACTCTTCCTTGTTTTTTATAAGGAGTTCGAGCAGTATGTTAAAGATTTGCTCACCGAAATTACAAAATGACAAACAAAATTGGTTTCATGCTTTGGTTTAGTTAATTGAAAACAATCACAGTAAGGTACCCAGAAATTATTTTATATTGAGATAAAAATGGCTGCATTGGAACTTTGATGAGAATTCTAGAATTCTAGAAATTTCTCAATTTTAACTTTAATACCAGACGCAAAAAAGAGATAGATTGTGTTGCTTCATCACTATGTGCACCACGTCCACTGCTAAATAGTCAGGAAAAAACATGCAGAACAACATCAGGGTCGTGTTCATTAGGTCCAGTTTACCACAATGTCTCAACATTCAGATTAATATTGTTGTTCTCTTTAGACTCTTAGCACCTTTGAGCTGTTGTTGTTGGTGATGTTGTTGTTGTCGTTGTATTCTCACCCTATCCTTCAACTCCTTCTCCCCCACAGTGCGGCAGGTGTCCTCATCAAGGTGAAATGGAATGTCAAGCATCACCTGCGTGAACGGAATACCCTCCCGAAGATCTTCGCAGAGACCGTGCGTCGCCATGGGGACAAGACAGCACTCATCTTTGAAGGCACCGGTGAGAAGTGGTCCTTCCGGCAGCTGGACGAGTACTCCAACCGCGTGGCCAACCTGCTGCTCCAGAGGGGCTTCGTGGAAGGGGATGTGGTGGCTCTCTTCATGGAGAGCCGGTCCCAGTATGTCGGCCTCTGGCTGGGCATGGCCAAGATTGGTGTGGAGGCGGCCCTGATCAACTTCAACCTGAGGCTGGAGGCTTTGGTGCACTGTGTCACCATTTCCAACGCCAAGGCTGTGGTGTTCGGCAGCGAGCTGACTGAGGGTGAGAAAAGGGGGGGAGGGGGGGGTGGAGACTAGGTGAGGGAGTGGGTGGAGGGAGTTGGTGGATGGAGGGAGGGAGGGAGTGGGTGGAGGATGGGATAGAAGAGTGGACGGAGGGAGTAGACGGAGTGATTGGTTGAGTGACAGGTTGCTGGAAGCAGGGCCGCCAGAAAACGTGTGGCGAGTCTGCATTTCTCACAAAACTTTTTATTTAGTTTAATCAAATATATTGACACAAAGCATATAAAAGAGGGGCAAAGTACTGCTTTTTTTAAAACTGATTTGTCTCATGGTTCATCAACTCGCGCACAATTTATCTGTCCTTCACATCGGAGTGTTGCTGCAGGCTCTTTGCATGCCTTGACCAATCAGATTCACGAAAATTGCAGTTAGCGTGGGCCGGGCACAACGCACAAAGCTCAAGGGGCGCTCTCCACTTTCCTCCATTATTTATTTAGCATGCCTGATAACACATCACTCCCGACCACAGGGGGCTGCTGAGGGGAGGACGGCTCATAATAATGGCTGGAATGGAGTGAATGGAAACCATGTGTTTAAAACCATTCCGTTTATGTCGTTGCAGACATTACTATGAGCCCGTTCTCCCCAATTAAGGTGCCACCAGCCGCCTGTGCTCCCAACAGACACAAGCAAAAACTCTGAGTAAATGTTTTATTAGACCTACAGTTGCATAGGGCAGGACTACATGATGCAAACTTGTGTAAAGCAAGCCCCCCCCCCCTTATAAAATAGAATTAATATGAACAAGTACAAGGTTGCTGCAGTTTGACAGGGTTTTCATCCTCCCCAAGGCCAGAAGTTTTTCCAGGAGTTTTTTAAACCATGTGACCTGATTAGAAAAACTGTGGTCCCATCATAGCCCATATTAATCATTTTTACAGCAGATTAATCACATCATACCATATAAGGTCCAGAGTTTTACCTGGTTAGCTTACCAGATCAGAAAAAACTACAGGCCCCAGAATTGTTTTTTTTGCCACACCACTCTGGGACCTGTGGTGCCACCTCTGGCTGGAAGTCTTTGTTTTAAGGAAATTGTATACGCTACGGGCCGGTTTTCCAGACATACAGTGCCTTCAGAAAGTATTCACCCTTTGACTTTTTCCACATTTTGTTACATTACATCCTTATTCTAAAATTGATTAATTGTTTTTTTCCCTAGTCCATCTACACACAATACCCTATAATGACAACGCAAAAACAGGTTTTAGAAATGTATCACATTTACATAAGTATTCAGACCCTTTACTCAGTACTTTGTTGAAGCACCTTTGGCAGCGATTACAGCATCGAGTCTTCTTGGTTATGACGCTACAAGCTTGGCACAACTGTATTTGGGGAGTTTCTCCCATTCTTCTCTGCAGATCCTCTCAAGCTCTGTCTGGTTGGATGGGGAGCGTTGCTGACAGCTATTTTCAGGTCTCTCCAGAGATGTTCGATCGGGTTCAAGTCCGGGCTCTGGCTGGGCCACTCAAGGACATTCAGAGACTTATTCCGAAGCCACTCCTGCATTGTCTTGGCTGTGTGCTTAGGGTCATTGTCCTGTTGGAAGGTGAACCCTCGCCCCAGTCTGAGGTCCTGAGCACTCTGGAGCAGGTTTTCATCAAGGATTTCTCTGTACTTTGCCCTGTTCATCTTTGCCTCGATCCTGACTAGTCTCCCAGTCCCTGCTGCTGAAAAACATCCCCACAGCATGAAGCTGCCACCACCATGCTTCACCGTAGGGATGGTGCCAGGTTTCCTCCAGATGTGACGCTTGGCATTCAGGCCAAAGAGTTCAATCTTAGTTTCATCAGACCAGAGAATCTTGTTTCTCATGGTCTGAGATTCTTTAGGTGACTTTTGGCAAACACCAAGCCAGCTGTCATGTGCCTTTTACTGAGGAGTGGGTTCCGTCTTGCCACTCTACCATAAAGGCCTGATTGGTGGCATGCTGCAGAGATGGTTGTCTTTCTGGAAGGTTCTCCCATCTCCACAGAGGAACTCTGGAGCTCTGTCAGAGTGACCAAGGCCCTTCTCGGCTGATTGCTCAGTTTGGCCAGGCGGCCAGCTCTAGGAAGAGTATTGGTGGTTCCAAACTTCTTCCTTTTAAGAATGATGGAGGCCACTGTGTTCTTGGGGACCTTCAATGCTGCAGACATTTTTTTCTACCCTTCCCCAGATCTGTGCTTCGACACAATCCTGTCTCGGAGCGCTACGGACAATTCCTTCGACCTCATGACTTGGTTTTTGCTCTGACATGCACTGTCAATGGTGGGACCTTATATAGACAGTTGTGTGCCTTTCCAAATCATGCCCAATCAATTGAATTTACCACAGGTGGACTCCAATCAAGTTGTAGAACCATCTCAAGGGTGATCAATGGAAACAGGATGCACCTGAGCTCAATTTCGAGTCTCATAGCAAAGGGTCTGAATAATATTTTTTTTTTCTAAATATTCTAAAAACCTTTTTTCGCATTGTCATTATGGGGTATTGTGTGTAGATTGCTGAGGATTTTTAAAAATGGAATCCATTTTAGAACAAGGCTGTAACGTAACAAAATGTGGGAAAAGTCAAGTCTGAATACTTTCCGATGGCACTGTAGATTAAGCCTAGTCCCTAGACTAAAAAGCATGTTCAATAAAGATTCTCCATTGAAAGTGCTTTTTAGTCCAAGACTAGGCTTGATCTGGGTCTGGGAAACTGACACAGAATGTTCCTTAAATGTGCAGTGATAGTTTCAACCTTGACTTGTAACTTCAAGGAGAATTTCACTATTTAGGACCCTAATCTGTATTCTTTATGTATATGGTTTGTTATAATATATTTTGGAGAAACTTACCCCACCAGCAATTGACTTCCTGAGCCTCATTCTGGAGTTCCAGGGCATCCAAAAACATGAATGAAGGCTAAAAAAAAAAACATTCAAGGGTTTTTCTTTTTTTAAAACTATTTTCTACATTGTAGAATAATAGTGAAGACTTCAAAACTATGAAATAAATAATAATAATATAATATGCCATTTAGCAGACGCTTTTATCCAAAGCAACTTACAGTAATGTGTGCATACATTTTTACGTATGGGTGGTCCCGGGGATCGAACCCACTACCCTGGCGTTACAAGCGCCATGCTCTACCAATTGAGCTACAGAGGACCACATATAACCGCAGATAACACATTTGGAATCATGTAGTAACCAAAAAAGTGTTAAACAAATCAAAATATATATTATATTTGAGATTCTTCAAATAGCCACCCTTTGCTTTGATGACAGCTTTTGCACACTCTTGGCATTCTCTCAACCAGCTTCACCTGGAATGCTTTTCCAACAGTATTGAAGGAATTCCCACATATGCTGAGCACTTGTTGGCTGCTTTTCCTTCACTCTGGTTGAGGTCAGAAGATTGTGGAGGCCAGGTCATCTGATGCATCTGATGCAGCACTCCATCACTCTCCCTCTTGGTAAAATAGCCCTTACACAGCCTGGAGGTGTGTTGGGTCATTGTCCTGTTGAAAAACAAATGATAGTCCCACTAAGCCCAAACCAGATGGGTTGGTGTATCATTGCAGAATGCTGTGGTAGCCATGCTGGTTAAGTGTGCCTTGCATCATAGCACTTGATGGTTTTTGCGACTGCACTTGGAGAAACTTTAAAAGTTCTTGAAATGTTCCGTATTGACTGACCTTCAAGTCTTAACTGTCGTTTCTCTTTGCTTATTTGAGCTGTTCTTGCCATAATATGCACTTGGTCTTTTACCAAATAGGGCTATCTTCTGTATACCCCCCTACCTTGTCACAAACAACCAATTGGTTTAAACGCATTAAGAAGGAAAGAAAATACATATTAACTTTTAAGAAGGCACACTTATTAAAATGCATTCCAGGTGACTACCTCATAAAGCTGGTTGAGAGAATGCCAAGAGTGTGCAAAGCTGTCATAAAGGCAAAGGGTGGCTATTTGAAGAATCTCAAATATAAAATATATTTTGATTTGTTTAACACTTTTTTGGTTACTACATGACTCCATATGTGTTATTTCATAGTTTTGATGTCTTCACTATTATTCTACAATGTAGACAGTAGTAAAAATAAAGAAAAACCCTTGAATGAGTAGGTGTTCTAAAACTTTTGACCGGTAGTGTACATCATTCACTATGATCAGCTGATAGCCACTCTTTTCCTGATGCCAATAATCTCTCATTGTCTCTAGGCTTAGTGAGTGTGTTGTTGTTGCAGAAAATAAATAGGCCTATAAATGTAGACATTTTGGCTACAGAGGCAGTTGGTATGTTAAGAATTTCGACTTATGAATTAACAAGGAGCCATTATCATACCAAAACCCTTGAATGAGTAGGTGTTCTAAAACTTTGGACTTGTAGTGTATGTCATTTTACAAACAGCTAAGCTCTCAGTTTCCTGATGCAGATCTTTAGATATTGTACACAGAAAATGTGTCATACGCAACGTTATAATCTATTTAGTAGAACTCTAACGATAGTTTCTGGTGCAAGCATATTTCTACATACGCACACACGCACGCACGCACGCACGCACACGCACGCACACACACACACACACACACACACACACACACACACACACACTTTTATAATAATAATTATTATCCTGCTGAAAGGTGAATTTATCTCCCAGTGTCTGGTGGAAAGCAGACTGAACCATGTTTTCCTCTAGGATTTTGCCTCCATTCCTTTTCTTTTTTATCCTGAAAAACTCCCCAGTCCTTAACGATTACAAGCATACCCATAACATGATGCAGCCACCACTCTTATTATTTTCTATATATCCTGATGCCTAGTAACTTTACCCTGCTTTCATGTACATACAGTGGGGGAAAAAAGTATTTAGTCAGCCACCAATTGTGCAAGTTCTCCCACTTAAAAAGATGAGAGAGGCCTGTAATTTTCATCATAGGTACACGTCAACTATAACAGACAAAATGAGATTTTTTTTCCCAGAAAATCACATTGTAGGATTTGTTATGAATTTATTTGCAAATTATGGTGGAAAATAAGTATTTGGTCAATAACAAAAGTTTCTCAATACTTTGTTATATACCCTTTGTTGGCAATGACACAGGTCAAACGTTTTCTGTAAGTCTGGTATTTAGGCCCATTCCTCCATGCAGATCTCCTCTAGAGCAGTGATGTTTTGGGGCTGTCGCTGGGCAACACGGACTTTCAACTTCCTCCAAAGATTTTCTATGGGGTTGAGATCTGGAGACTGGCTAGGCCACTCCAGGACCTTGAAATGCTTCTTACGAAGCCACCCCTTCGTTGCCTGGGCGGTGTGTTTGGGATCATTGTCATGCTGAAAGACCCAGCCACGTTTCATCTTCAATGCCCTTGCTGATGGAAGGAGGTTTTCACTCAAAATCTCACGATACATGGCCCCATTCATTCTTTCCTTTACACGGATCAGTCGTCCTGGTCCCTTTGCAGAAAAACAGCCCCAAAGCATGATGTTTCCACCCCCATGCTTCACAGTAGGTATGGTGTTCTTTGGATGCAACTCAGCATTCTTTGTCCTCCAAACACGATGAGTTGAGTTTTTACCAAAAAGTTATATTTTGGTTTCATCTGACCATATGACATTCTCCCAATCCTCTTCTGGATCATCCAAATGCACTCTAGCAAACTTCAGACGGGCCTGGACATGTACTGGCTTAAGCAGGGTGACACGTCTGGCACTGCAGGATTTGAGTCCCTGGCGGCGTAGTGTGTTACTGATGGTAGGCTTTGTTACTTTGGTCCCAGCTCTCTGCAGGTCATTCACTAGGTCCCCCCGTGTGGTTCTGGGATTTTTGCTCAATGTTCTTGTGATCATTTTGACCCCGCGTGGAGCCCCAGATCGAGGGAGATTATCAGTGGTCTTGTATGTCTTCCATTTCCTAATAATTGCTCCCACAGTTGATTTCTTCAAACCAAGCTGCTTACCTATTGCAGATTCAGTCTTCCCAGCCTGATGCAGGTCTAAAATTTTGTTTCTGGTGTCCTTTGACAGCTCTTTGGTCTTGGCCATAGTGGAGTTTGGAGTGTGACTGTTTGAGGTTGTGGACAGGTGTCTTTTATAATAACAAGTTCAAACAGGTGCCATTAATACAGGTAACGAGTGGAGGACAGAGGAGCCTCTTAAAGAAGAAGTTACAGGTCTGTGAGAGACAGAAATCTTGCTTGTTTGTAGGTGACAAAATACTTATTTTCCACCATAATGTGCAAATAAATTCATAAAAAATCCTACAATGTGATTTTCTGGATTTTTTTCCCTCAATTTGTTTGTCATAGTTGACGTGTACCTATGATGAAAATTACAGGCCTCTCTCATCTTTTTAAGTGGGAGAACTTGCACAATTGGTGGCTGACTAAATACTTTTTTCCCCCACTGTATCTACCTCAAATATCGTGTACCCCTGCACATTGATCTGGTACTGGTACTCCCTGTATATAGCTCAATTATTGTGTATTTTATTTTATTCCTCTTCTGTTACAATATATATTTTTTATCTGCATCGGTCTGTGGTCTCTTGGGAAGGGCTTGTAAGCAAGCATTTCACGGTAAAGTCTCTATACCTGTTGTATTCGGCGTGTGACAAATACAATTTGATTTGGTTCAGAAGCAGACTATCCAGTCCACAACAACGTGTCCACTAGCTAGCTAATATTTTTTTATTTCAAACTACTACGCTTCCAACATGTCGGACTACGAATATGAGGAGGAAATGTTCTAATTTGCAGGCCAGCCTTATTTATTTGAACCGGAATACACAGATGAGGAGCTTCAACAGATGGAGGATGACAGAGAAAGGAGAGAGAGATGTTTAATCTATAATAAGAAGAGGAAGGACACATGACTATTGATTATATCAAGATGTTGGGTCCTGTTCAGACTAATGAAGCATACAGTATATATCATGTCTATCTTTATCCTTTGGTTTATGTCTTTAAGTAATTGGAAACCATGCATCCCTCTGCGTTTAAACATGCCAAATGCGGTCAGCATATTTTCCTGCTGAGAGAATGCAAACTGAGTAGAGGGATTTTATTTGTGTCTCTGTTTCTGTGAAATTAACTTTTAAGATCACTCTCTCCTGTCATTTCTCTCTCTCTCTCTCTCTCTCTCTCTCTCTCTCTCTCTCTCTCTCTCTCTCTCTCTCTCTCTCTCTCTCTCTCTCTCTCTCTCTCTCTCTCTCTCTCTCTCTCTCTCTCTCTCTCTCTCTCTCTCTCTCTCTCTCTCTCTCTATCTATCTGTCTTTCCCTCCCCATCCCACCCTCCCTTCCTCCTCTCCCTCCGTCCTCCAGCCATGTGTGAGGTACACAGTTCCATGGGGAAGACAGTGCAGATGCTGTGTTCAGGGGACTGGGACCCCAAACGTGTTCCTGTGGGGACAGAGTGCCTGGAGCCTCTACTGGACGCTGCCCCCACCCACCTGCCCAGCCGCCCAGACCGCTGCTTCACAGGTCAGTCAATCAGTCACTCAAAAAATCCATCCAATCACACTCAGACAGTGAATAGGGAGCCAGACCTGGGTTCAAATAGTTTATTCTTACAAATACTTTGAGCTTTTGATTGAACCTGTCTGAAGTGCAGTGTTTTCACTTTTGGGACTATTCCATTGCTTCCATTGCACTAGGTAGGCAAGATCAATCAAGCCCATAGTTGTACTGGTTTGTCCACTGTTTGCTATTGTATTTCTGTTATTTTGACAGTTTTTTCCTTATCTGTTTTTGTATGTGTTTATTGGTTTCTTGTCTCTGTCTTACAGATCGTCTGTTCTACATCTACACATCTGGGACCACTGGGATGCCCAAAGCTGCCATCGTGGTTCACAGCAGGTAGGCACTAAGGAGCTCCTCATCTATCTATCTATCTATCTATCTATCTATCTATCGATCTATCGATCTATCGATCGATCTATCGATCGATCGATCGATCGTGCCTCCAGAAAGTATTCCTACCCCTTGACTTATTCCACATTTTGTTGTGTTACAGCCTGAATAAAAAAAAATCTCACCCATCTACACACAATACCCCATAATGACAAAGTGAAAACATGTTTTTATAGATTTTAGCACATTTATTGGAAAATGAAATACAGCAATATCTCATTTACCTAAGTATTCACACCCTTGAGTCAATACTTTGTAGAAGCACATTTGGCAGTGATTACAGCTGTGTGTCTTTCTGGGTAAATCTCTAAGAGCTTTCCACACCTGGATTGTGCATAATTTGCCTACTATTATTTTCAAAATTCTACAAGCTCTGTCAAATTGGTTGTTGATCATTGCTAGACAACCATTTTCAGGTCTTGCTATAGATTTTCAAGTAGATTTAAGTCAAATCGGCCACTCAGGAACATTCACTGTCTTCTTGGTTAGCAACTCCAGTGTAGATTTGGCCTAGTGTTTTAGGTTATTGTCCTGCTGAAAGGTGAATTAATCTCCCAGTGTCTGGTGGAAAGCAGACTGAACCAGGTCTTCCTCTAGGATTTTGCCCGTGCTTAGCTCCGTTCCATTTCTTTTTTATCCTGAAAAACTCCCCAGTCCTTAACGATTACAAGCATACCCATAACATGATGCAGCCACCACTATGCTTGAAAATATGGAAAGTGGTACTCAACACTTTGTATTCAGGACAAAAAGTGAATTGCTTTGCCACATTGTTTGCAGTATTACTTTAGTGCCTTGTTGCAAACAGGATACATGTTTTGGAATATTTGTATTTTGTACAGGTTTCCTTCTTTTCACTCTGTCAATTAGGTTAGTATTGTGGAGCAGGTAGCTTAGTGGTTAAGAGCGTTGTGCCAGTAACCGAAAGGTCGCTGGTTCTAATCCCTGAGCCGACTAGGTGAAAAATCTGTTGATGTGCCCTTGAGCAAGGGACTTAACCCTAATTGCTCCTGTAAGTCGCTCTGGATAAGAGCGTCTGCTAAATGACAATTTTTTTTAAAAAATAAATGTAAAAAATGAGTAACTACAATGTTGTTGATCCATCCTCAGTTTTCTTCTATAACAGCCATTAAACTCTGTAACAGTTTTAAAGTCACCATTGGCCTCATGATGAAATCCCTGAGTGGTTTCCTTCCTCTCTGGCAACTGAGTTAGGAAGGACGCCTGTAGCTTTGTAGTGACTGCGTGTATTGATACACCATCCAAAGTGTAATGAATAACTTCACCATGCTCAAAGGAATATTTAATGTCAGCTTTTTTGATTTTTACCTTTCTACCAATAGGAGCCCTTCTTTGCGAGTCATTGGAAAACCTCCTTGGTCTTTGAGGTTGAATCTGTGTTTGAAATTCACTGCTCGACTGAGGGACCTTACAGATAATTGTATGTGTGGGGTACAGAGATGAGGACGTCATTCTAAAATCATGTTAAACACAATTATTGCACACAGAGTGAGTCCATGCAACTTATTATATGAATTGTTAAGCACATTTTTACTCCCAAACTTATTTAGGTTTGCCATAACAAAGGGGTTGAATACTTATTGACCCAAGACATTTCAGCTTTTCATTTTTAATTAAT
>NC_139991.1:30616467-30618967 GCF_964263955.1 Coregonus lavaretus
TGTGTGCTTTGCTTTTGCTTTTTCTATTTCAAGGATGTTGTTAGTCATGTCTGTCTGCTTGAGTGAGTTTTGCCGACCGACCATGTAGCCTACTGGCGGTAATGTGGTGGTGGTGAGCACTGAGCAGCAGCAGACAGGGTTTGGGATGTTTGACCCATGATGTCATCGCTAAAGCATGTTTTCCTCTATAAGGCAATTCCAGCTGTCTCTTGGTTATTACAACAGATGTGAATGACTTGATCTTTCACTAATTGTATGTATATGTCTCCCTTTCAAAAGAGTTGTATAACCTCAGTGGTCTTTCCTGGTTAAATCAAGGTTAATTAAATGCCTGTACCATTAAAATAAAAAAAAAGCTGGGTTTTCCGCTGTCTCAGGAGCCGAGGGGAAAGCTGGGATGGCTGCCGTAGCAGATCCAGAGAGATCTACAGACCTGGAAAAGTTTGGGAAGGATCTGGAGAAAGCCCTGCCGCCATACGCACGACCCGTCTTCCTACGCTTCCTCAACGAGGTCAACAAGACAGGTGGGTTCAGTCTGGAGCTATGTTCCAATGATCTCTCCGTCCTCCCAAAGTGTGCATTTGTTCACTTCCCTTCACCGATTTGTAATGAAATGACTGGTATAAGAAATATGGTGGAAACTCCCACTAGCCCATGCCTCCAGCAATTCAATGCTTTTAGATTTGTGGGAAATTGTGAATGAGTGCATACTTCAGGAGAAAGGAGATAATATTGGGACGGACCCTGAGTGTGGTACACATACTGTACATACATTATACTGTATATGATCATTGTGTCCTCTCCTCAGGTGGAGGTTAGGGCCTTTATTCAAAAAGTGTCAGTACGAGTGCTGATCTAGGATCATGTCCACCCTGTCCATATAATCTTATTCATTATGATCTAAAAGGCAAAACTGACCCATCAGCACTTCAACTCTGAGACTATGTGAATACAGGCCCAGGAGTAGCCCCGTCTCTAAAACAGGAGGTTGGTGGCACCTTAATTGGGAAGGACGGGCTCGTGGTAATGGCTGGAGCGGAATGGGTGGAATGCATTCAAATACATCAAACACATGGTTTCCATGTGTTTATGCAATTCCATTAGCTCCGTTCCGGCCATTATTATGAGCCGTCCTCCCCTCAGCAGCCTCCACTGGTCTCTAATTCACCACTCTACCACCTCTCCTCTTCTCCCTCACTCTTCTCCTCCAGGCACCTATAAGTTCCAGAAGACAGAGATGCGGCGGGAGGGTTTTGACCCCAGCATGGTATCAAACAAACTGTACTTCCTTGACCCCAGCAGGGGGCGCTATGTGGAGCTGCACCAGAAGCTCTACAGCAGCATCATCTCAGGGAAGCAGAAACTGTAACTGTGAGATCTGATCTGATTACTCTTTGCCCCCCGCAGCCAATATCCCTAAACCACCCCTAGCCACCCCCCCACGCTCACACAGAAACACCCCTATACCTGATGTCACTCTTCCTCCCCCCAGGAAAACTCTAACTCCCACAACCCCCTTCTCCGCTCTCTCTAAGCCCACGCCCCGCGTTACCTCAGCAAGCAGATAGGGGCAGCTGGGTCTCATCTGGGACACATGACAAGCCAATCTGACACCATATCCCATGATACACCTAGAGCGACCTTTGCCCTTTGATCCATGAGGCACTCCCCCCCCCCCCCCCCCCCCCCGACACTTCACCCCCCCCAGAGCTTCACCTGACCTGAACCAAGAGGAGCGCACGCTGGAAGGACACAACTTGTTTGCTGAGAGGGGCATGTGGCATGTCTCCAGAATGCAAAAACATAATAACTTACTCCAAATCTTTAAAAAAAGACCTAGCTAGAGGAACATGAACATGGCACAATGAAGGAACTTGAATTGAACAAAGGAAACACTCCTATTGGTCTGTCGGTTTGTCTGTCTTATGTTGATGAGGTCACTCCGTCTGAGGCCCAACCTGCACATTGCCCAGTCAGTGACCAGTGGCTTCTGTTGTGACACAAAATGACCGATTGGTTTTAGTGGTGTGGAGTCTGCCCAGCCATGTTAGACATACAGTACAGCAAGCCTAGAGGCTGTATGTCAGTGGAGGGAGATTCACATGTGGTTGAAACTGGGATCCGGCATTGGCTGTGCAATAATCAGCCAGCCATAAGATGATCTGAGAAGAAGATATTGTATATATAATAAAAATATATTGAAATATGTCTGCATTACACCAAATATATTTAATTTGTAGACTAGTCTTTACATATTTAAAAAGAAACAATGATGTTTAACATCAAGTTCCTAATAAAATGCAAATTAAAATGCTAATCATGTTATGCTATGTCCATGATTGCGCTCGGCTTTCTCCTGATCTCCCCCCACTACTTTACGGGATTCTCCTCCCCTTCACCAACCAACCACCAGCCACTGGAACACAAAGAACTCTCACACTTTCAAACAGGATTCTGAAAGTTCTAATTCTGGGGTAGAAGATTCTGATTCTTGGGGTAG
>NC_139991.1:30621467-30668661 GCF_964263955.1 Coregonus lavaretus
CCTCAGTCTCTTCCCTCTCTCCCTACTGTCCCATCGTCTCTCCCCTCAGTCTCTTCCCTCTCTCCCTACTGTCCCATAGTCTCTCCCCTCAGTCTCTCCCCTCTCTCCCTACTGTCCCATAGTCTCTCCCCTCAGTCTCTTCCCTCTCTCCCTACTGTCCCATAGTCTCTCCCCTCAGTCTCTTCCCTCTCTCCCTACTGTCCCATAGTCTCTCCCCATAGTCTCTCCCCTCAGTCCCTACTGTCCCATAGTCTCTCCCCTCAGTCTCTTCCCTCCCTCCCTACTGTCCCATAGTCTCTCCCCTCAGTCTCTTCCCTCTCTCGCTACTGTCCCATCGTCTCTCCCCTCAGTCTCTTCTCTCTCTCCCTACTGTCCCATAGTCTCTCCCCTCAGTCTCTTCCCTCTCTCCCTACTGTCCCATCGTCTCTCCCCTCAGTCTCTTCTCTCTCTCCCTACTGTCCCATCGTCTCTCCCCTCAGTCTCTTCCCTCTCTCCCTACTGTCCCATCGTCTCTCCCCTCAGTCTCTTCCCTCTCTCCCTACTGTCCCATAGTCTCTCCCCTCAGTCTCTTCCCTCCCTCCCTACTGTCCCATAGTCTCTCCCCTCAGTCTCTTCCCTCTCTCCCTACTGTCCCATAGTCTCTCCCCTCAGTCTCTTCCCTCTCTCCCTATTGTCCCATCGTCTCTCCCCTCAGTCTCTTCTCTCTCTCCCTACTGTCCCATCGTCTCTCCCCTCAGTCTCTTCCCTCTCTCCCTACTGTCCCATCGTCTCTCCCCTCAGTCTCTTCCCTCTCTCCCTACTGTCCCATAGTCTCTCCCCTCAGTCTCTCCCCTCTCTCCCTACTGTCCCATAGTCTCTCCCCTCAGTCTCTTCCCTCTCTCCCTACTGTCCCATAGTCTCTCCCCTCAGTCTCTTCCCTCTCTCCCTACTGTCCCATAGTCTCTCCCCTCAGTCTCTCCCCTCTCTCCCTACTGTCCCATAGTCTCTCCCCTCAGTCTCTCCCCTCTCTCCCTACTGTCCCATAGTCTCCCCCCTCAGTCTCTTCCCTCTCTCCCTACTGTCCCATAGTCTCTCCCCTCAGTCTCTTCCCTCTCTCCCTACTGTCCCATAGTCTCTCCCCTCAGTCTCTCCCCTCTCTCCCTACTGTCCCATCGCACCCTATTCCCTCAATCTCTATCCTTACTTATTAATTCAACTCTCCATCATGTTATTCTGTTAGGCATGTCTCCCACCAAGTACCTCCCACTCTCACCCCACCCAGACACCTCTGTTTGATCCTTGCTTCTCTTCATATGGCTAGACATTTTCTGTCATGCTGTTATTCTCTCAGAGCACATAATGCGCTACTACTGTCACCACTCCAACAAGCGTCAGCGTACGTTATCTGTCTCTATGTCCTCTCAAAACAAACAAACAAATCATGAGACAGTTTGGTAAGCCAAATATCCTGTCTGTGTGAAGTCGATGGTGGAGACCGGGGGAGAATGATTCTCCTACAAAGCTGAGGATCATGGTTAGTGTAGTTTGCTATCTATCCAAGGTTCCTCCCCTTCGTGTCCTGTCTGGCGTGTCTCTGTCATTTTAGATATGCACTGCGATGATGAGGAAGAGGAATGATGACATTGCTCTCCAGCTCTACCCATCATTTTATGTATTTATTATTAGTGATGATCGTTTTGTTTCTCACAATGTTTAAAGAGGAAAAATGTTTGAAGAAGAAAAAAATGAGTGACCAATAATTATGTTGTAAAGATGAATATATACATTTTGGGGGTTATGTATGAGAACGCTCTTTGCTGCTTTTGATCCTGGGGTGTCATATGATAGTATGACCACAGGGTGGTGCATGACTGCGTAGCCCCAGAGGAATTTGAATGGGCATTGGACAATAGTCTGAAGTGGTTTCCTCTCCTTGTCTTCTTTCCTTCATCTGCACTGATATGAAAGGAGTGGAGTCAAGTGAAAAACAGCCATAGCCGTATTGCTTTCACCTATCCTGTTGTGTTGTTGTGTTGGGAGAGGGATCTATTTTAGACTATTGAGAACCGTACAGTACAGAGAATAGGCCTAGCTAGTAAACACATCCTAATTTCAGTGTCATCTTTAGTACTGCTATCTTATTCCTGTGACACTGAATATAGAGACATACTGTTGTGTGAGTGTCACAGACTCTCTGAGGTTATCAGTTTACTGTGTTTGGTCATGTCCAGAAACAACTCCCTAGCTCCTAGGAACTTGTGTAGAACTTACACACTAAGGGGTAAGAGGCTAGGAGTTGTTTCTGGACAGGGCCCATATGTCACAAACCAATGGGAGGTATTGTAATGTCTGAGGGACAGGGTGTTGGTCAGATCTTTAACCAGACGGAGGCACTGTTTCTCAGCAAAATCATCATGGCTACTGCCTACCATGGCCCCATGAAGCTCAGTTGGTAGAGCATGACGTTTGCAACGCCAGAGTTGTGGGTTTGTTTCCCACGGGGGGCCAGTATGAAAAATGTATGCACTCACTAACTGTAAGTCGCTCTGGATAAGAGCGTCTGCTAAATGACTAAAATGTAAATGTATTGAGATGCACCCCCTGTCTCCCCCCAGATGTGTTTCCATTCCCACTTTAAATCATATTTTTTTAAAGTATTAATTATTCCTTATTTTATTCTGCATTGACTGTGTCACAGCTATGCGTTGCGTTTGTTTGTTATTTTCTGTGTGTGAAATCAAAGCTTTAATGTATCAGAATTCTGGAAGTGAGTGAAGGGGCTCCACAAGTTTTTCTGCCTGTTAGACTGTTGACCAGCACCCAGACCTATGACAGCACCTGACCAATGGAGTGTGCCAAACTTCAGCCCCTCTACACAGTCTGCTGTGCTGAGGCCCTCTCTGTTTCATACCTGTCTTGCATTGGTTGTGTAAAGACACACACACACACACACAATGTGACACACACACAGACGAAAGTCGAAGGAGCGTCTATGGCAATATCAGAGTGTATTGTTTGGATAGCTACAATACAACCGCTTAAGATATAGGTTTAGTCCTACATTCCTCTAGAACTAGATTCCATTCCAATATGTCTCTTGTCTATATGTCCCCAGTCTCTTCTCACAGCTCTGCAGAGCTCCCTGAGTCTGGCGAGCGAGACTACTCTGTCCCCAGCAGAATAGAATATGGGGAAACTTGAGGTTAGTATGGATAATGGCCACGGGCTTACTTTATAAGCCATTACATTACATTTTACATTTGAGTCATTTAGCAGGCGCTCTTATCCAGAGCGACTTACAGTTAGTGAGTGCATACATTTTCATACATCAATAATATTGCTTTGCACTGTAACTTTGATGCGGCTATTTCTAAAGCCTTGTGGCCAGGCATGTACAGAGAATAGGCCTAGCTAGTAAACACATCCTAATTTCAGTGTCATCTTTAGTACTGCTATCTTATTCCTGTGACACTGAATATAGAGACATACTGTTGTGTGAGTGTCACAGACTCTCTGAGGTTATCAGTTTACTGTGTTTGGTCATGTCCAGAAACAACTCCCTAGCTCCTAGGAACTTGTGTAGAACTTACACACTAAGGGGTAAGAGGCTAGGAGTTGTTTCTGGACAGGGCCCATATGTCACAAACCAATGGGAGGTATTGTAATGTCTGAGGGACAGGGTGTTGGTCAGATCTTTAACCAGAGGGAGGCGCTGTTTCCCAGCAAAATCATCATGGCTACTGCCTACCATACCATTGAACCCTCATTCCATAGGAGTAAACATTATTATTATGTCCCACTAACAAACTGTATCAAAGAATGTCTGATTTATTTATAAAAGATGTTGTTGAAATATCAATGCATTGCTCTTCTATAGTACTGGGGTACTGGGATGATGGCTAATGAATAAAAACAGATTGATGAATGGAAACGTACTTTGTTTACCTTGGTTGTATAACAACATGTTTATCTATCCACTGTATATTGTGTTGAAGTGAAGAGTCTCAAATGGTAAATAAATAATGGTCTATACCGTGCTTTTTTATGATTGGTTCATATCAGTTGTATGGTATGCTTGAGCCAATCATGAGACCCGATGATACTGACAAACAGGAAGTAGGATGTAGAACTAGAAGCCTGCATTGAATATGGTAGGTGATTTTTGGAGTCATGACATAGATGTAGTATGTCTGAAAGTGGGTGTGTAAACAGAAGTGGGAGGATCAACAGAAGTGGATGAATGGAAAGCGAATCAGCTAATTGGGCAGGTTTGTTGCCACTCAATACTGTTTTGCGGGGCTGATTGGGCTACACTACGACTCGATTGTGGACAACTGTAGCATTTTAGCTAAGCCTAACCCTTTTTCTAACCTTAACCTCATTCTCCTAACCTGCCATATTAATTATCCTAACCTGCTACACATTTTAGCTAAGCCTAACCCTAACCCTTTTCCTTACCTTAAACTCATTCTCCTAACCTGTCACGTTAATTATCCTAACCTGCTACGCATTTTAGCTAAGCCTAACCCTAACCCTAACCCTTTTCCTAACCTTAACCTCATTAACCACATTAATTATCCTAACCTGCTACGCATTTTAGCTAAGCCTAACCCTAACCCTAACCCTTTTCCTAACCTTAACCTCATTAACCACATTAATTCTCCTAACCTGCTACGTTAGTTCTCTTACCCTGCGATGTAAGCTGACCCGCGGTACACCTGGCTATGGCCGGTCAAACCAATAATGGAGTGCTGAGGTTACACCCATCGCTGTTGATCCATCCACTGATGTTACACCCATCGCTGTTGATCCACCCACTTCTTTTGCAATGCCCACTTTCAGACACACTCCAAGTATACAGTTAACCATACTTGGATTTTTGTCTCCTCGTTCTCAATGCACTAGCACTTGATCTGTCAAGAAAACTGCATCAGACACCTAAACCTATCATGGGGTAGTGAGGATGCTGATGTCCTCTTGACTATAAAAGACTAGCTGGCTGTAAATCATGCATACAAAAACATTGGCAATGGTGAATCCATATTAATAAAAAGGATTTAAATTGTGTTTTTTTGTTTTTCTTTAAATTGTAAAAATACATGTTTTGCTCTTCTGAAGGTGTTGCCCAGTGTATGACTCAGTCAAAAACAAAGGCTTCTTGGTTGGTAAAAGGACAGTGAATTTAATAATTGTTTAAAAAAGCACAAATGTCCCTCTGTCTGAATCCTACGACTGATGTATTTGAAGCATGGTCTTCTCTGCTCTCCTCTCAGAATTGTAATAATGAATTTTCAGGAATTCCATGTCCTTCAGGAATACTCACGAAGGATTCAGGAACCAACTTGTCTATCGTTCCCTCTCTACCTGCTGCAGTTGAGCACTGTCCTCAGCGTCTGATCAATGAAGTGAAGAGTCTCAAATGGCCAGTAAATACCATATACCATGTTATGTGGTATGCTTGAGCCAATCATGAAACCCGATGCTACTGAGAAAAGGAAGTAGGATGTAGAACTAGAAACCTGCATTGAATATGGTCAGAGAAGGTCAGAGCAGCGGTACCTCTGGCTTTCTCATCCAATGGGTTTTGAGAAGGAGGCGAGGAGTATGCAATTGACATTCTCTCTTTGTCTCCTTGTTTTCTCAATGCCTTCTAGCCCTTGATCTGTCAAGAGAACTGCATCAGACATCTAAACATATCATGGGGTAGTGAGTATTGTGTGTGGAGAGCAAAACACCTCTCTCCTATCTGATGATTGATTGGGGCATAATTCTGTATCTCTCTGGTCTCAGAAAGAATCAGTCCAGTTTAGTAAGGGATAATCAACGAGGGGCTATGCGTTCTCTGGAAAATAATGAATGACTTGGAAGGTGATTTCCACAACGCGCTAACGGAGTGGAACTGACCTTCCATAGAGTAGCTTTATTTTCCAGAGAATGCATAGAGCCCCGAGTTGATTATCCTTTTACACCATGGCTATAATTTAACAAATTTACCGCTAGAAATGTGTTCATTTGCCGGTAGAAATGTGTTAAACTTCCACTGAAGTAGCTAACAAGTTTACTAGATAGCGACAGTAGATGCCTTGGTAACCAAACAAACAGACTTGCTAGTTTAGCTTGCATTCCTAGCTTGCTATTATGAAAATCGAATTCAACAATGTTTTCAATTTGACTTTTGCTTTCAAACGTAGCTCAAACATAAAACATGTAAGAACTATAGCCATTAAATTCTACTGTGCAAATATACCATGCGTTATAGAGAAATAATGCACGCTCTAGAATGGCCTTCAAGCCAATCAGAAGAAGGTGGTGTGGTGGGTGTTACTTTGTTTGACAGGCTGGACACTCCTAGCATGTACATAGTATGTAGAGGTGGTGTGTGAGGTGAGCGCTGTCTGCGACACACTGATATCCTCTTCTCTGTAAAAGACTGTCTGTAAAGCATGCATACAAAAACATTGGCAATGGCAAATTTCAGCCTGTTTTGGTGGGATGGAGTTTTGGCCTGCCTGGTGACATCCCCAGGTGGTAAATTAGTTAATAAAAATAAAAAAGAGAGTTCCAAACCTCTCTGCCAATAGCAGCTAGTTTTCCCATTCCAACTCAGACCACTCCCAGACAGTCCTAGCTAAATTCTTGCTTGAGAAATTGCTTTTTGTTAAGAAGCTATTTTTGTTTCTTTTTGACCATTTTAATTGAAAACAATCACAGTAAGGTACTTAATTGTTACCCAGAAATGATTTGATATTGAGATAAAAAATGTCTGCATTGGACCTTTAAATTGTTTTCTTTATTGTTTTTCTTTAATATTGTAAAATTACATTTTGCTCTTCTGACAGTGTTTCCCAATGTATGACTCAATGTATGAGCAAAAACAAAGGCTTCTTGGTAGGTAAAAGGACAAACAGTGAATTGAATAATTGTTTAAAAAAGCACAAATGTCCCTTGTCTGAATCCTATGACTGATGTATTTGAAGAATGGTATTTGAAGCACTCCTCTGTCCTGTCAGAACTGTAGTAAAGAATTTTCAAGAATTCAATGTCCTTCAGGAATGCTCACCAAGGATTCAGGAGCCAACTTGTCTATCATGCTGCGTTCACGTGCTTGTCGGAACTCCGAAATGTCCAACTTGCTAACTGGTTGAACGCGACACGTGTATAACTACAACAAGTTAGCAAGTCAGAAATGTGTGAGTTTTCTAGTTCCGACTAGCACGTGAACGCGGTATCATTCCCTCTCTGCCTGCTGCAGCTGAGCACTGTCTTCGGCTTTTGATCAATGATTGGCTGGGCAAATAATGGGCGGGCTTGAGGAAAGAATTGGCATTGCCACTCTAGTCCAGCTCCAGTCCAGCTTTTCACTCTTTTACAGTTCAGTTTGGTTCCAGAACAGGGTACTTTTTTTCTCTCCTCCTCTCTCTCTTTCCTTCTCTTCCTCTGCAACCAACCATGAGGATCACCTTGGTGACAGTGGCCACGGCGATGGTGTGTTTGATGGGTGTCTATGGAGACGTGCAGCCTCAGAGAGACTTCGACCTGCAGAGGGTGAGACCAGAATCAAATCAAATCAAAGTTTATTTATTGCGTACACAGAGCGCAATGTTAAAGCAGGTGCAGCGAAACACTTGTGTTTCTATCTCCAGCAGTGCAGTAAATATCTAACAGTACAATACTAATACACAAATAATCAACAACAAAAAAAGAAACAAGAAATTAAGAAATATCGGAATGAGCAATGTCAGAGTCCATGCTGCTTCCTTCTTTCAACTGCTTGCTTTCATTACCCAGGATGCATCAGTGAAGCTCCGCTTCCACAAGACATTTCACATCACACTATCTGTGTAATCTAATCTTTGAGGGAAATAATTAAGCTAATTTTAAGGGGGCAATAGTAAACCCTCTTGGCCTACTGTTGTCTTGGTTTTTCATTAGGTGGCACATAACTTTAAAGGGCAACTACACTTCCTGATTTGGTTTTAGATTTGGTTCATTAAGAAATGCTGGCGGCCATGTCTGAATTCAAACGTGAGTTGGTTTCGGGGTGTGGTTTGATGTGATGTCTCGTGTGTGTGTTGGTAGGTGGGAAGAGTTAGCCAAATTATTTAGCCAATTAGCTTCAGCCAGCTGGTGTGCGAGCGTGGCAAAATTGGTTTGACTTTGGATAGCCTATATACGGGGCTAGTTACGGGCCGTCAATAAATTACACAATATAAATTAGTCAACATTTTCATGATGCACACCTTTGAGTTTTCTCATTAAATGCTTTCAATATTTGTATATTAATTTCTACAATTTTATAATTGGTTTGAGGTTTTAAGTCATTGAAATGTTTACATATTGTCCCACAGGCATTACAATTGGGTCGCGTACAGCTGCACTCCGAATTGATGATTACTTGTGTGCTGCCAGCTGGGGGCATGTGGGCAGGATTGAGACAAACCCAACCTTCATTTATGTTGTGATTCAATCACGACCACAAGTCTCACAAAACTCTGTTTTGGACAACACTGAATTTATGATCAAAATTATCCTATTTACACTTTTTAGTCAATTTTGACAGTAGAATAAATGTTTCTGACTCATATCGATGCCACATAGGCTGTTTTCTAAATAAGAAATTGTTTTTTAGGGGCAGTTGCTCTTTAACCTCGACCTCTAGTACGTGAGTCTATTATTTAAATAAGTCCTAGACATGTTCCCCGACCCCACATTAGGACAAAGGCTGAGGCTGAACTCAAAGCAAACAGTGCTAGGGGTCAAAGGTCAGGTGGACAGCAGGGTTGCAACACAGATAGAATGACTGGCAATGCGTGCCAAGTTCCCTCGGCCCATGGGGTGGACACACTGGACAGACACACACATAGAACTAACTGCCTTATGATATAAATATCTAAATGACTTAGAGACTCTTCCTGTTGTTCACACTGTTAAAAGAGACAAATTGCTGCTGCCCTATGTACATAGACATGGAACACTGGCCACTTTAACAATGGGACACTGGTCACTTTAATAATGTTTACATACTGTTTTACCCATTTCATATGCATATACTGTATTCTAGTCAAGGCCATCCTATTCAACTATTGCTGTACATATGCTATTCTATCCACGTATTCTTCAGGTAGGTTTGACTCCCTATGTGTAGCCTACTGTCTGTATGTTATGTTCAGTTTGCACAAAATGCCGTATGACTGGGTAGGGTTACTCTTATAGAGTAGCTCTGATAGAGCAACTCCAGTGGGTTTGACTCCCTCTGTGTGTTTTTTATTTATTTAACCTGTATTTAGGCAGGGAAGTCCCGTTGAGACCCATGTCTCTTTTGTAAGGGAGCCCTGCATCACAAAAGCCGCAAACAATACAAACTGTACTGTCTGCGTGTTGGCCTGGTGTATGACTCTCAAGGCTTAGGTAGGGCTCTGGTAGAGCCACTCTGGTAGGTTGACTTGTAGGTTTGACTCTGTCTACAGTGCATTCGGAAAGTATTCAGACCCCGTGACTTTTTCCACATGTTGTTACGTTACAGCCTTATTCATCAATCTACACACACTACCCCATAATGACAAAGCGAAAACGTTTTTTTAGACATTTTTGCACATTTATTAAAATTAAAAACTGATATCACATTTACATAAGTATTCAGACCCTTTACTCAGTATTCGTTGAAGCACCTTTGGCAGCGATTACAGCCTCGAGTCTTCTTGGGTATGACACTACAAGCTTGGCACACCTGTATTTGGGGAGTTTCTCCCATTCTTCTCTGCAGATCCTCTCAAGCTTTGTCAGGTTGGATGGGGAGCGTCGCTGCACAGCTATTTTCAGGTCTCTCCAGACATGTTAGATCGGGTTCAAGTCCGGGCTCTGGCTGGGCCACTCAAGGACATTCAGAAACTTGTCCCGAAGCCACTCCTGCATTGTCTGTGTGCTTAGGGGCTTTGTCCAGTCTGAGGTCCTGAGCGCTCTGGAGCAGGTTTTCATCAAGGATCTCTCTGTACTTTGCTCCGTTCATCTTTCCCTCGATCCTGACTAGTCTCCCAGTCCCTGCCGCTGAAAAACAACCCCACAGCATGATGCTGCCACCACCATGCTTCACCGTAGGGATGGTGCCAGGTTCCCTCCATACGTAACGCTTGGCATTCAGGCCAAAGAGTTCAATCTTGGTTTCATCAGACCAGAGAATCTTGTTTCTCATGGTCTGAGATTCCTTTAGGTGTCTTTTGGCAAACTCCAAGCGGGCTGTCATGTGCCTTTTACTGAGGAGTGGCTTCCGTCTGGCCACTCTACCATAAAGGCCTGATTGGTGGAGTGCTGCAGAGATGGCTGTCCTTCTGGAAGGTTCTCCCATCTCCATAGAGAAACTCTGGAGCTCTGTCAGAGTGACCATCGAGTTCTTGGTCACCTCCCTGACCACCTGAGCAAGGCCCTTCTCCCCCGATTGCTCAGTTTGGCCGGGCGGCCAGCTCTAGGAAGAGTCTTGGTGGTTCCAAACGTCTTCCATTTAAGAATGATGGAGGCCACTTTGTTCTTGGGGACCTTCAATGCTGCAGAAATGTTTTGGTACCCTTCCCCAAATATGTGCCTCGACACAATCCTGTCTCTGAGCTCTACAGACAATTATTTTGACCTCATGGCTTTGTTTTTGCTCTGACATGCACTGTCAACTGTGGGACCTTATATAGACAGGTGTGTGCCTTTTCAAATCATGTCCAATCAATTGAATGTTCCACAGTAGGACTCCAATCAAGTTGTGGAAACATCTCAAGGATGATCAATGGAAACAGGATGCACCTGAGCTCAATTTCGAGTCTCATAACAAAGGGTCTGAATACTTTTGTAAATAAGGTATTTCTGTTTTTATTTTTAATTTTTTTTAGAATAAGGCTGTAACGCAACAAAATGTGGAAAATGTCAAGGGGTCTGAATACTTTCCAAATGCACTGTATTTGTTCAGTTTGCAGGGATGTGGTACTGTGTGGGCCTGGCTTATGACTCCCCAGGCTTCAACTCCTACAGATATAGTACCCTTTCTACCCTCTCTGTCAATCTGTTTTATCTTTATCTAGGTTTCTCTATGGTTTCTACTCTCTCTGTCTGTGTATTCAGTTTGCAGGGAAGTGGTACCGTGTGGGCCTGGCGTATGACTCCCCAGGGTTCACTGCCCTATACAGAGACAAGCTGAGAGTGTCCATGGGCATCCTGAATCCACAGACCAACGGCAATGTCAACCTCACCATGTGGACCCAGAGGTGGGCAGGAACACATAATTAAATACAACACTAGAATGAACATTGGCATCCTGGCAAAATAACTACAGGACAGACATCTTGATCAGGTCATTGAAAATGTACTAAAAATGGGCATGCACATTCATATCATATGTTATTTTTTGCTTGTGTGAAGATCGTCAGGTTGCCGCAGTAAGTTTTACACGTACGAGAAGACAGCGATACCTGGCGCCTTCACCTATTTCAGCACCCGTGAGTCTTCTGTCTGCCAGCACTAATGCAATGCATCCAAATAACAAACCAGCAAAACTGTACTGCAGGGGTCTTCAACAGGTGGCAAAGTTCGAGCCCACAGGTGATTTCTGAGCAATTTCTTTTATAAAAATCAACTCAATGTGATTTTAATTTAGGAAATATCTTCCCAAGTATTCCCACACATAAATAGAGAGACATATGTGATGGTATCACAATGTAATCAAGGTTTGAAATTATTATGTTTTTGTCAAATTCTATATCTGTTTGGGATCTTGCGGTCAATCTGCAGTGTACAATTGATTTATAATTATTTTTCTGCACCCCGACCATCCGCTCAAGACAAAATCATCCCACAGCTGAATGTAGTTGGGGACCCCTGCTGTACAGAGCTGGTGATCTTTGAGTTGGTATTGTAAGTCGTTAAAAAATATATATATATATATTTGTGTTTTTCCAGGCCATAACAAAGTGAAGGACATCACGGTAGTGGAGACCAACTATAATGAATATGCACTGGTCCTGAAGCACAAGAAGATGGACAGAGAGTACACACAGGTGGCCCTCTATGGTAAGTCTGCTCTTCAGGTAGAGGTGTGACCGACCAGGTTTAAACCTGGGTCTCCCGTGCACCAAAAGACTGTGCTAGCCCACTGAGATTAAGTCTAGGCCCAAGATTTTGGCAATTAGGCCGTTTTTTCTACTTACCCAGAGTCAGATGAACTCATGGATACATTCTGTATGTCTCTACGTGCAGTTTGAAGATCATTTAACTTAGCTTATTGTTAGCTTAGCGCAATGACTGGAGGGCAAGGTTCACCTAACCAACTATGTTATGTAGGCTTAGAATGGGGCAATATGCTCATATACCAGGCAGATCTCTCAAGAGTGAATTTGAAATTGAACGTCTATCTATGTACTGAGGACGTTAAAAAAAATGCCTTCAAAACCGGCCACTAGGGGCAACTGTGAGCACTATTACCATCAAGTAGGCTTGGGTTTTGCCAGGGCGTTGTCGACGAGGGTGGCGGATGAGCGTAATCCCATGACTTCAGATAGATGTAATCCCATGACTCCAGATCAGAAGGTCAGGTGTTCAATCCCAGTATTGGACACTCGTATTTATTACAAAATGTTTAACCCTTACCTTAACCATTCGGAATGAGTGCCTAAACTTATTGTTTTAACCCTATCCAAAACCTTAACCCTTAACCTTAACTTCGAAATTTGACATTTGGAGCAACTTCAAAATTGGACGTTTGGAGAAACGGAACAATGCTGAGCAGGAGGAGTCAACTCAGAGTGTCAAAAACACTTTCAAATTTGACATTTGGAAAAACATGGATAAATGTCTAATTCTGGAGTGAGACTGTACATTGTATTTGTGGAAATATATATTTGCTTCTATTAAATGTTGCCATTCGCCTGTATGCCTGCAGGTCGTTCTCAGAAGGTGAAGAATGATGTGATTCAGAAGTTTAGAGATTTCGCCACATCTCGTGGATTTCCTAAGGACGCCATTCTGACCCCACCACCTGCAGGTAGTAGCCTAAGTATGGAGACACACACACATACACACAGTCCCTACATTTCTCGTCTCTAAGCTGTACGACTGAAAGCAGACAGTCTTGTGTGTATCACAACGTTGTTTTGCTCTTTGTTGTTTACAGAGAACTGTCCTCCCGCTGGACGCTAGGTGAGTCAATGGACATCCTTTCTACAGACATGTTGTTGATAACTGACTACAATGACTGGAACACCTGATATTTGAATGAACTGTCGGTTTTGTTTTTGTGTTCTCCTTCAGATCAGAACAACATCATGATTGATTTGCTTCGCCTTACCAGTTTCCCAGCACTTATTAGACATTCGTCTTTCCATTGGAGTACAGCATCAGGATTTGCTTCACCTTTACACCATACGTTTCACTGTTCAACAACAGAACTTCATCACGCTTTACCGCACACGTGGTAAATAGTATAACAACTAATGATAGATGCACTTTTAGACACCCCATCTTATTTTATTATCTATATCCTCTCTGATGTCTGTCTGTCTCTTGTCCCCTCAGTACAACGGACTGTTACATTCGTTTTCCATTCTGAATCCGATAAACAAGGGACATCATTGTATTGTGTAACGCTGCTATGGCTGAATAAATGCTAGTGTTCCTCTGTCTATGGTGCTATGTGGTGTCTGTGACCTCTGTCTTTTTCCCTGCCTGTTGGATCGCAGCCCTCAGCGCATAAGAGTGTTAGAGCGATTGGAGAGATAGAGAGATATATAGAATTGGAGAGACAGACAAAGATAGAATAGGAGACAGGGAGAGAGATAAACATAATTGGAGACAGTGAGATAAAATTGAAGAGCTGGAGAGAGAATTGGAGAGAGAGAGAGAGATAGAAAAGGAGAGAGAGATAATTGGAGAGAATGAGAGATAGAGACAGGATACAGAAGAAACTTCAGTCTCTTTCAGGTTTGGGCGACATATATTTAGAGCATTGTTCAACACATAGTAGACCCAGATTTACATTTCTGTCATGTTCCACTGCTGCTTGGGACATCGATCAATCAGAGGGGGCCGATCAGGAGTCAGAACCCAATAATCAATATTGTTATTCATGGAGATAGTGTGTGTGTGTGTGTTGGCATGGTAGTGTGTTTATCTGAGCAACTCATGTTGATACCACATACATAACATGTTACATGTTTTTGTGATGAAGAACTTTCAGAACACTAAGGTAACTATGGGTTTCCGCAGGGTTCAGTCCTTGGGCAATTATTGTTTTCGCTATACATGCTACAGCTCTGTGGTGCTGAAATGTAATGATTTTTTCCCCTGTTAAATTCCACTTTGATGTCCAATGTTTCAGAGAAAGGAACAAACAGACAGATTAGGAGAACTTTGCTCTATTTACTGTTTGTTTTCTGCTGGAGTTTGAGGGGGTACAGGAAGGGGTAAATACATATGGGTCAATGCTCTCTGGGTTGCTAGTCTAGTCCGGTGGAGGGGTCAGAGGTGGAGGGATGGAGGGGTGGGTGGGTGGTATCTCTCAGCAGATCCAGGAGCTCAGAGGAACCTCAGTCGGCGGTTCGTATCGGAGACAAACAGACAGACAGAATGCAGCAGGCTGTCATACTTGTGGTCCTCTTGGTCCTGGTGGGCCTCCTCCATGGGGTACCAGTGCTTCCCGAACCTCTCTTCCCCACACAGGAGAACTTTGACCTGAGCAAGGTAAGAGTTAGTCTCTTAGCCATCGAGGTTGCCCTTTCTCATAGCCTTCCCAAGGAGGTTACTCTGTCTCTCTTGCTTTCTCACAAATATTCTTCAATAGCATAGCCATATTGGTTAAAACATTTTGTATACTGGATGGGTAATAGTCTGATTCAGTTGAGAGGTCAAAATGTGTTTGCTTTTGATCAGCTTGTATGGTCAAAAGTGTTTCTATGGGTGCCTGTTAACATCTGTAAATACTGTAAATACTGCATATTCCCAATACAGCATTGTTGGTCTGTAAAAAACTAATCTTGGAACCCAGAACCAAATTATGTATGTCATGAGTGTTTTGGTTAATCATGCCACATGTCCTGGATTTTAACCTTTATTTTAAGCCTTTTACAGAAATTAGAATTAGACCAAAAATTAAAGCAATCATTTTTCAGAGGATAACAAGAAAGGGGACAGTTTGATGAAAAAGCTTTAAATAAATGTTAACATCCAGGTCATGTGACATGATTAACCAAAACACAGGGCCTAGTCATGAGAGACTAGTAGTTCATACACAGTTAGTTCTCTCTCTGTCTGTCATAACTCTCTCTCTCTCTTCATTGGTCAGTTCATGGGTAAGTGGCATGATATTGCGGTAGCATCCACCTGTCCCTGGATGCAGCGCCACAGAGGAGACTCAGCTATCGGCACACTGGAGCTGCAGGCCGGGGTCACTGAAGGCAAAGTCAGCATGAAACGCAGCATGAAAAAGTGAGGTTACACACACACACACACACAGACATATGCGTGTGTCTCTGAACTGTCCCTAATAATGCCACTGGATTCACTATAGATTAACTAAATATATTATTGGTGTGTGTGTGTGTGTGTGTGTGTGTGTGTGTGTGTGTGTGTGTGTGTGTGTGTGTGTGTGTGTGTGTGTGTGTGTGTGTGTGTGTGTGTGTGTGTGTGTGTGTGTGTGTGTGTGTGTGTGTGTGTGTGTGTGTGTGTGTGTGTGTGTGTGTGTGTGTGTGTGTGTGTGTGTGTGTGTGTGTGTGCGCGCGCGTGCGCGTGTGTAGGCACGGGACATGTAAGCAGATCTCTGGTGATTATGAGATAACAGACACACCTGGAAGATTCACCTACCACATTGCCAGTGAGTCTTTAGTGTCTGTTCATACCCTGAATCCCAAATCAAGCCCTAGCCCTTACCTCCTAGGCACTTGTAGATCTGAAAAAATTGGGTAGGTGTAAGTAATATGGTGATAGATCCATTGTCCCCTCTGATAGGCCAGACAGAATTGCAGCCATATTGCTTACACCGATCTAATACTCTCAGACTGAGAGGTAAGGGCTAGGGATAGATTCTTTTTTTATACCACTGTCTCACCAACCATATTTCTGAAGTCAAAGATGACAGGTCATTGACAGTATGTACTGTATGTTTGTGTTCTCCTCCATGCAGAGTGGGGGGCTGATGTTGATGCCTATGTGGTTCACACTAACTATGATGAGTACGCCATCGTCATGTTAAGCAAACAGAAGACAGGTGGTGAGAAGACCAAGTCCGCCAAGCTATACAGTGAGTGGCACTACTAATAGGGAGCAGGTAGCCTAGCAGTCAGTGTTGGGCCAGTAATTGAAAGGTCGCTGGTACAAATACCCAAGCAGACCAGGTAATAAATTGGTCGATGTTCCCTTGACTTAACCCAGATTTGCTCCAGGGGTGCCGGACTTCTGTGGTTGACCCTGTAAACAACACATTTAACTGCACATATCCGGCGTTTGTGACAATAAAACATGTTTATATTTAATTTTTACAAATGCATCTACATCACACAACACCACTGAGACAATGGGCGAATTCGATTATGCTGAGCCACAAGGCACCAGCAAAGGCTCATCACGTCATCCGGGCAAAGGACCGTCACGTCATCCGGGCAAAGGACCGTCACGTCATCCGGGCAAAGGACCGTCAGGTCATCCGGCGAAAGCGGGGAGGGAGGTGCGCCCTTCTCAAATTTAACCGTAATCTGTGCCACTCTGTCATTTTTTCAACAAGGCAGCATGGTGCATCGTCCAGAAACACGTACAGTGGGGAGAACAAGTATTTGATACACTGCCGATTTTGCAGGTTTTCCTACTTACAAAGCATGTAGAGGTCTGTCATTTTTATCATAGGTACACTTCAACTGTGAGAGACTGAATCTAAAACAAAAATCCAGAAAATCACATTGTATGATTTTTAAGTAATTAATTTGCATTTTATTGCATGACATAAGTATTTGATCACCTACCAACCAGTAAGAATTCCAGCTCTCACAGACCTGTTAGTTTTTCTTTAAGAAGCCCTCCTGTTCTCCCCTCATTACCTGTATTAACTGCAACTGTTTGAACTCGTTACCTGTATAAAAGACATCTGTCCACTCACTCAATCAAACAGACTCCAACCTCTCCACAATGGCCAAGACCAGAGAGCTGTGTAAGGACATCAGGGATACAATTGTAGACCTGCACAAGGCTGGGATGGGCTACATGACAATAGGCAAGTAGCTTGGTGAGAAGGCAACAACTGTTGGCGCAATTATTAGAAAATGGAAGAAGTTCAAGATGACGGTCAATCGACTCGGTCTGGGGCTCCATGCAAGATCTCACCTCGTGGGGCATCAATGATCATGAGGAAGGTGAGGGATCAGCCCAGAACTACACGGAAGGACCTGGTCAATGACCTGAAGAGAGCTGGGACCACAGTCTCAAAGAAAACCATTAGTAACACACTACGCCGTCATGGATTAAAATCCTGCAGCGCACGCAAGGTCCCCCTGCTCAAGCCAGCGCATGTCCAGGCCCGTCTGAAGTTTGCCAATGACCATCTGGATGATCCAGAGGAGGAATGGGAGAAGGTCATGTGGTCTGATGAGACACAAATATAGCTTTTTGGTCTAAACTCCACTCGCTGTGTTTGGAGGAAGAAGAAGGATGAGTACAATCCCAAGAACACCATCCCAACCGTGAAGCATGGAGGTGGAAACATCATTCTTTGGGGATGCTTTTCTGCAAAGGGGACAGGACGACTGCACCGTATTGAGGGGAGGATGGATGGGGCCATGTATCGCGAGATCTTGGCCAACAACCTCCTTCCCTCAGTAAGAGCATTGAAGATGGGTCGTGGCTGGGTCTTCCAGCATGACAACTACCCGAAACACACAGCCAGGGCAACTAAGGAGTGGCTCCGTAAGAAGCATCTCAAGGTCCTGGAGTGGCCTAGCCAGTCTCCAGACCTGAACCCAATAGAAAATCTTTGGAGGGAGCTGAAAGTCCGTATTGCCCAGCGACAGCCCCGAAACCTGAAGGATCTGGAGAAGGTCTGTATGGAGGAGTGGGCCAAAATCCCTGCTGCAGTGTGTGCAAACCTGGTCAAGACCTACAGGAAACGTATGATCTCTGTAATTGCAAACAAAGGTTTATGTACCAAATATTAAGTTCTGCTTTTCTGATGTATCAAATACTTATGTCATGCAATAAAATGCAAATTAATTACTTAAAAATCATACAATGTGATTTTCTGGATTTTTGTTTTAGATTCCGTCTCTCACAGTTGAAGTGTACCTATGATAAAAATTACAGACCTCTACATGCTTTGTAAGTAGGAAAACCTGCAAAATCGGCAGTGTATCAAATACTTGTTCTCCCCACTGTACAACATCTCTTTTCCCTAAGTAAATGTCATTGGGAAGGCAGATAGTGTTTCTATCAAAAGCAATCACTTTTGCATGGGAAATCACAAAATCCTACTAATTACTACCGTGCTTAACTACGTCACTTTTGTTTTGAGCCGACTTCGCCGTGGCCTTTGAACAGGGCACCTGGCTCACACCCGGGAGGTAGCCCGGTTCAAAATCTAAATCAATCAACTTTCAGCCGATGCAAAACACGCCTACACGTGCGCCTAGGCGAGATTAATCAAACCCCTTTATTAGCCTGGTTCCAGATCTGTTTGTGCCATCATGCCAACTCCTATGGTGGTCGTTGTCATGCCTACTCGAAATTGTGTTGTAGATATTGGATGGGATTAACAGTAGACGGTGGATCTATTTTTTTTCTGACATTTAAAAATGCATTTCCTGCAATTCTACACAGTTTGGCATGACTTATTATGACCCTCTGGAGGGGTATTTTGAAAACACAGTATAAGTATAAGTGGGGGGCCCCCAAATATATTTTGATTTGTTTAACACTTTTTTGGTTACTACATGATTCCATATGTGTTATTTCATAGTTTTGATGTCTCACTATTATTCTACAATGTAAGAAATAGTAAAAATAAAGAAAAACCCTTGAATGAGTAGGTGTGTCCAAACTTTGGACTGGTACTGTATATATATATATATATATATATATATATATATATATATATATATATATATATATATATATATATATATATACCAGTATATATACTGGACACACCTACTCATTCAAGGGTTTTTCTTTATTTTTACTATTTCTTATATATATATATAATACTTTTCAAATACATTATTGGGGTGATGATTTAACCTGTTCTGAATATTGGGGGGGGGACATGTCCCCCCATCCCCTGTGGCAATTTCGCCTATGGTTTGGCATGACAGCAGCACAAACAGAAATATGACAATGACTATAGAAGTTGGCAGGACCACAAACAGATCTGGGACCAGTCCACTCAGACACAGCTATAATCCTATTATAATTGAAATAGATAATATTTCTATGGTTAGTACTGTATATTCAGCAGCATAACTAAAATGCTGCCCCCTTCAGGCCGCACCATGGAACTGCGGCCCACTATCCTGGACGACTTCAGGAGGCTGGTGAGGGAGCAGGGCATGGCTGACGACACAGTCATCATCAAACAGAACAAAGGTACAGGCACACACACGTGAGCAAAACACACACACACATACACACAGGCAGGCACACAGACAGGCGCGTGTGCACACAGACACAAACACACACACACCTGTGACCTCCACTATGTGTCTGAACATCCTTTGACCTTTGAACCCCTGCTGTCTCTCTCAACAGGCGAGTGTATACCAGGAGCAGAGCCTGTAGCAGCAGAGCCTCAGCCTGAGATTACGGCACTGGTACTTCCTGTATTCAATGATTCAAGTTTCAATGTTGAGGTTGTACACCGTATCAGGGACGGAGATTTAATCAAAAGGTGGATTTGGTTAAAGGCATTAAAGAAAGTTAATCAAATTCCAATTACACATTTTCTTCATTGAAGAGCATTGAATATAATTTGAATTGGATTTGGAATTTCAGTATACTTCCTGAATTGACTGGAATTGAAATGGAAATGACCCCAACCCTGCTAACTACTCACCTGTCTGTCTCCAGAGAGCTAAGAGGGACATAGTCCTCCCTGAGCCTGCCCCTGTGGAGGGTTCCGGTATGAGTGATGACACCATGATCTTCAGGAGTGCAGGTGAGAGTACATGATGGGCCTGCTAGCTATGCCATTGACCTCTAAATTTAAGGTTTAGCCTATGCTCCGTGTGGGTCTAGTTAGTGAATCCCTGGAAGCAGATAGAACCAATTATGTATATTACATATACAGTATATTGCATACAGTGACTTACATAATGTATGTCTATGCAGGGATGGGCTGGCCATAGGGTAATTCTAGCTAATTATAATTATTTGGCTAATAATGGGGTCCTCAAGGGAAAAAATGGTCCGTTGTGGGGGCCTCAGTGAAAAAAAATTATCCTGTGTGTTAGAAATGCCAGATTTCTGGTCCCAGTCCGTCCCTGTGTCTATGGCTAGAACACACAATGCACTGCACTTACCAGACTGTCTGACCATCAGTGCTACACTGCTACTGTACATCTCTCCTCAGAGTCCTGTAAGGCGGAACCAGATGCAGGTCCCTGTTTCGGGATGATGCAGCGCTACTTCTACAACTCTACCAGTATGGGCTGTCAGCTGTTCACCTATGGAGGCTGCATGGGCAACCAGAACAACTTTGTGACCGAGAGGGAGTGTCTGCAGAGCTGTCGCACTGAGGGTGAGGGGATAGAGTGTAAAAGAGGTGGTTATTCTGTAGGTGAACCACACTCGTGTGATGGGCAATCTTGTGTAAGACTTCAAGACTTGCGTTAGCTCCCCAGAGCTAATCCCTTGACTTTAGCTCTGTGGGCTAATACAGTCTTGTGGTGCATAGGAGACACAGGCTTGACTTCGAACCTAGTTGGTAATGTGGCAATGCTCAACCCACTTGAAGTTACATTATGATGCTCATGACAGTATTCCATAGGCTATGTGTAAGACTAGATGGTCTCTTATGTGTTTCCTCCTGTCTGGTGAGGTGTGTCTCTCTACAGCTGCCTGCAGACTGCCCATGGATGTTCAACCCTGCACTGGGCAGCCCAAGATCTGGGCCTTTGATCCCAACTCTGGACTCTGTTTGGAATATAAAAAGGACTTCTGCCAGGGCAACAGTAACAAGTTCTACTCCAAGGGGGAGTGTGAGGAGTACTGTGGGGTGATGAAGGATGGTGAGAGAGCGAGAGAGAGAGATCTATATACATACACATATACATACATCAGATAAACATACAGGTATACATTAAACTATGGCAATAACTTTTATCTTATGACTGTGTATTTGTGTTACAGGAGAAACTGAGTTCCTGAAAGCAAACTGAAGGAGATGAGAGGTCATAAGGAAGAATACATCCTAACACAAACACACAGCACAGATCACCGTCTGGGTTAGCCGTCTGACAGACTACCTATATCATTCAATACAGAACACAACACAACACAATAAAATGATGGATTAACCTACTTGGCTTCATGTCTTATGTGAGCTTTGTCTTTTGTTAATGTAAAGCACTTCATGACAACTATTGATGTAAAAAGGGGTTTATTAATACATTTGATTGAGTTTATATGTTGTTAACCACCACTTTGCTTCTCTTGCTTTGAACACCAAGTGCTTGATTCAATCAGTAGCGCTGAAGAACTGCGCTACAGCGCGAAAGAAATGTAGGCCTAGATTCAATCAGATTAAGCTTTAACTGGCGATAGCCAACACCGGCATGGCTGATGTTTTGGCTGTGTCTGAGGTGGAACTTCGTTGGAGCTGTCAAATTGGTGAGCAGCTGGCTGCTCTTGTGATCATTGTCACGAAGCCACACCCATCCCACTTGCATTAGAGGTTCAGAGCGAGGAAGTGTATGCTACATAGAAATAATGATGCTCAAATAGAAAATCATTATTCTAAATAATGAGGATTTCTAAAAGCCCAATCGAGGTAATTTCTTATAGGTACAGGACACCCAAGTGTACGCATGCATTTTTTTAGTTATACTACAAAAATGACTCTGCTGACACTGACAAACAGATCAATAAAAACAATGTTGTCTTATTACGAAAAGGAGAGACACAAATACAATATGACGTCCATCTACCCTGGAGGAGGAAATTATTGTCCAAAAACAAACAAAAGTGGCACTGACCGAATGACAAAGACAGTGAATATGCACACTCACTGGGGATATGGCCGATGTTCTCCGCTGGTGCCAGTTGCGATTTTAGCATGTAAATCTTGGTGGGGCAAAAAGAAACATGGCTGACTTGCTTACACAAATGTGGTTTCTACTGACAGTTGAGATGTACAAACTATAGCATAAGGGGACGACGAGCGGATAAGAGGCAATCCGTAATTTCGATTAAGACATTAATGAGCGAGCTAGGACGGACGTAGTCAACATAACTATTTGTTCAGCACTTTTGAAATGTACAGTGACAGAATTCAGAACATGGGCCGTTCTTACAGTATTCTCCCTGTACAGCAAGTCAGAACCGTAGGATAAATAAAGGGGGCATATAAGCAGACAATGACAGCTCTTACAATATTCGAAGATTACATTTCTCTAAAACAGGCTATAGGCTACATGTGCACCACCAAGTCAGAACAGTAGGCGAAATTAATAAGGGGAAAAGGGACCAAATCATTAGGGTGAGGCACATGGGCTGCTAACAGCTTACTACATAACATACACTTAGTATTACTTTCTTAGCTACAGTATACATATCTCCCTGGCATATTACATCATTTATGCAGCAGAATACACATTTTGTCATCAAAGTCTGGCATTCTCTGGATTTATGGTAATTTCAAGCCAACTGGGAACCCTGAAAAAAACAAGGTTGAATCATGATGACGTCAGTGATCTTCAGGTCGAAATTCTAGAAAGAGGCCAGAGTTCCCGACTTGCAGTTCCGAGTTGGATGACTGTTCAAAACATATTTTCCCAGTTGTCTTGAACTCACTGAAGTCAGATTTCCCAGTTCTGAGTTTACAGTTGTTTTGGGAACGGCAGAAGTCATGCTGGATTGACAGCATGGCCAATGTTGAATGTTTGTCCTTTTAAGCTTGGAAAAGAGACCCTTAAACCCAGACTTGGAATAACAAACCCACTCCACTGAATAGCAGGCTAGTGATTGCTTTGCAATGCTTGCAGTTAGCCACTAATTCCTTCCAAACCACTCATTGTTGAATTTCCGATTTCCAACTTGTTGTGTAATGTTTATGTCCAATGGCCGATGAGCACCGATACATTTTCTCTATCATTTCTCTTCATTATTTCTCTTCATATGACAAGGATTAAATATCATTGCCAGTAGATTGTCGACTTGATTCATGATGATGACTGCTAGCTTGCTAGCTAAGATTTTGAAAGTATGATGTTGACATGATCAGTCCAATCAAAGCACTTCTAATGTTGCGACGTGATTGGGTCAGTGTTCTGTCACTCATAGGGACACTACCTCACTGCAAAATCTACGGGGAGAGCTCGAAAATTCAAGCCCCTTGGGTGCTGCCATAGAGTTACATTAGAAGTGCCCATCCAAGAAGGCTCAAGGTCATTGGCCACAGATAAAATGACGTCAAATCACGTTATATCTACAGTAGCTTTGATTGGACTGATCATGTCAACATAAACATCTCAAAATTTCAGCTAGCAAGCTAGCAGTCATTATCATGAATCAAGTCGACAATCTACTGGCAAATCCTTTTCAATCCTTGTCATATGAAGAGAAGTTATAGATAAAACGTATCGGTGCTCATCGGCCATTGGACATAAACATTACACAACAAGTTGGAAATCGCAAATTCAACAATGAGTGGTTTGGAAGGAATCAGTGGCTAACTGCAAGCATTGCAAAGCAATCACTAGCCTGTTATTCAGTGGAGTGGGTGTGTGTTTAAAAGGATAAACATTCAACATTGGCCATGCTGTCAATCCAGCATGACTTCTGCCGCGTTCAAAACAACTGGAAAATCGGAACTGAGAAATCTCAGACTTCAGTGAGTTCAAGACAACTGGGAAAATACGTTTTGAATGGTCATCCAACTCGAAATTTCAAGTCGAGAACTCTGTCCTCTTTCTAGAGCTTTGTCCTGAAGATCACCGACGTGATGATTCGACCTTGTTTTTTTCAGAGTTCCCAGTTGTCTTGAGAGCACCATAAATCCAGAGAATGCCAGACTTTGATGTCAAAGTTTGATGACAAAATTTGCCCACGAAGAACCGCCGCGCCACCTTCCTGTCAAATGAGCACAGCACAACAAGGTGAGTCCAAAAATGTCTTGTATGCTGCTGCATAAATGATGTAATATGCCAGGGAGATATGTATACTGTAGCTAAGAAAGTAATACTAAGTGTATGTTGTGTAGTAAGCTGTTAGTAGCGCATATGCCTCAACCTAATAATTTGGTCCCTTTTCCCCTCATAACTTAGCCTACTGTTCGACTTGGTGGTGCACATGTAGCCTATAGCCTGTTTTAGAGAAATTTAATCATTGAATATTGTAAGAGCTTTCATTGTCTGCTTATATGCCCCCTTTATTTATCCTACGGTTCTGACTTGGTGTACAGGGAGAATACTGTAAGAACGGCCCATGTTCTGAATTCTGTCGCTGTTTCAAAAGTGCTGAACAAATAGTTATATTGACTACGTCCGTCCTAGCTCGCTCATTAATGTCTTAATCGAAATTATGGATTGCCTATTATCCGCTCGTCTACCCCTTTTGCCATAGTTTGTACATCTCAACTGTCAGTAGAAACCACATTTGTGTAAGCAAGTCAGCCATATCAGCTATGTTTTTTTAAAAGGCAGTAAATGAGGCTGAAGGAACTGATTCGCTGCCAGACGAGGCTCCGCTGATAGCCAGGTGTAGCAGTGGTAAGGTTTTGGGACTGCTGTTGGGACAGCTTTATGTAGGCCATAACAGTTTGTGGGCAATTCATGTATTGTTTAGTGCTGTGTTGTGTAGTGGCTTTGCTGGCATGCATCCCACTTATTTTGTTTGTTTGCCCCACCAAGATTTACATGCTAAAATCGCCACTGGGTATTATGCTGGGAGCCACTTGTAGATTTGACAGCTCTAACACAGTTCCACCTCCATCACATTAAAACATCAGCTATGTGGATGTCGGCTAAAGCAGATCTGATTGAATCGGCCTTTAGGCTGGGATTCATTCAATCGCCATAGCAATGTTTATGCAGTCGTTATTTACAATATTCATAACGTGCCCACACACTTCTAATTCTGAAAACATACCTGTGAGGGGGGTCGCCCTGGTAGTAGTTGTATGTTTTTATACAGTACCCTAGAACAGTCTGTGAGTTAATTTGACCATTGGAAAAAGAGCTACTGCGTGAAATACTGCAATGCGGGTTTGATTGAAGGCAAGACTGCATTCACGGTAAACGCTGCATATGTCAGCGCAATCGGAAATTAACTTTAAGGGCTCTATTCGATCCGCATCTTGGAAGTTCAGTTTTACAGCGTGATAGAAATTTAAAGGCAATGTTCAACACTGCATATGTTGGCTCAATCGGAAATTATCGAGCCATTGCAAATCGAGCCCTTGCAAATATTTTACATCCACTGAGCAAATGGCTACAGATTGTAAGGAGGTGTCAAATCTTATACTTCGGTATTGGTCACAAGGCTATTGCAGATTATTCATTGATAGCAAACAACTGACATCTAATATAAAAGTCGATTAAATATTTTATTGTCCCAGTAGGGAAATTCATTGTGCAGTCAAGAGTTTACAAACTATACAGAAACTAAAAAATAATACATGTGGATCATTGTGGTGAAGTCTGAGGTGTGTGAATCAATAATCAGCAGAGGGAGATGTTGCTCCAGTAACAATTACAGCCCTCTAGTACTCCCTCCTAGCCCCAGCCTCAGGCCCTCTCCGCCACCTCTCCTCCCCAGCTCTGCTTTGCTCTGTTTGGCCCAACCAAGGAACGACTGGAGCGGTGCTAGCTTCCTGCTCCTGGTTCCCAGAGTTCCCGTCTGCTCTCTGCACTGCGTTCCGCTGGCCCGTAGAATGCTGGGAATATCCGGAGAGGAAAAGGGAACTGACAGCATCGAGTGACCTTCCGTACAAGGGCACATCACCTGGTCGGACTGAGAGAGATGCCAAATAAATACACCACTGGCCGAGCTAGGGGCTTTTTCACAGACGTGTCTCACACAAATACTAGCACGTACACATGGCTCAGGAGACCATTGCAATTTAACTTTCACATAGAAATAGAATAGAATACACATTTACTCTCAGGCTAGAGACAATGATGCATTCACACAGACGTGCATGCAAACATGCTCTCAGTGCATGTGAACGCACGTGTGTATGTATACATACAGTGCCTTCAGAAAGTATTCACCCCCTTTGACTTTTTCCACATTTTGTTGTGTTACAGCCTGAATTTAAAATGGATTACATTTAGATTGTGTGTCACTTGCCTACACACAATACCCCATAATGTCAAAGTGGAATTATGTTTTTAGAGATTTTTACAAATTAATAAAAAATGAAAAGCTGAAATGTTTTGAGTCAATTATTCAATGCTTTTGTTATGGCAAGCCTAAATCAATTCAGGAGTAAAAATGTGCTTAACAAGTCACATAATAAGTTGCATGGACTGTGTGTGCAGTAATAGTGTTTAACATGATTTTTTAATGGCTACCTCATCTCTGTACCCCACACATACAATTATCTGTAAGGTCCCTCAGTCGAGCAAGACCAGGGAGGTTTTTCAATGCCTCGCAAAGAAGGGCAGCTATTCCTTTGAGCATGGTGAAGTTATTAATTACACTTTGGATGGTGTATGAATACACCCAGTCACTACAAAGATACAGGCATCCTTCCTAACTCAGTTGCCGGAGAGGAATGAAACTGCTCAGGGATTTCACCATTAGGGCCAATGGTGATTTTAAAACAGTTACAGAGTTTAATGGCTGTGATAGGAGAGAACTGAAGATGGATCAACAGCATTGTAGTTACTTCACAATACTAAGCTAAATGACAGAGAGAAAAGAAGGAAGCCTGTACAGAATAAAACATATTCCAAAACATGCATCCTGTTTGCAATAAGGCACTAAAGTAAAACTGCAAAAAATGTGGCAAAGAAATGTACTTTATGTCCTGAATACCAAGCACTGTGTTTGGGGCAACACATCACTGAGTACCACTCTTCATATATTTCAGGCTGCATCATGTTATGGGTATGCTCATCATTGGCAACAAGGGAGTTTTAGGATAAAAAGAAATGGAATAGATCTTAGCACAGGCAAAATCCTAGAGGAAAACCTGGTTCAGTCTGCTTTCCAACAGTCACTGGGAGACAAATTCACCTTTCAGCAGGACAATAACCTAAAATACAAGGCCAAATATACACTGGAGTTGCTTACCAATATGACATTTAATGTTCCCGAGTGGCCTAGTTAAAGTTTTGACTTAAATCGGCTTGAAAATCTATGGCAAGACTTGAAAATTGTAACAACCAACTTTACAGAGCTTGAAGAATTGTAAAAATATTGCAAATATTGTACAATGCAGGTGTGCAAAGCTCTTAGAGACTTACCCAGAAAGACTCACTGCCAAAGGTGATTTTAACATCTGTTGACTCAGGGGTGTTAGTACTTATGTAAATGAGATACAGTATTTCTGTATTTCATTTTCAATACATTCGCTAACATTTCTAAAAACATGTTTTCACATTGTCATTATGGAGTATGTGTACACTACCGTCAAAAGTTTTAGAACACCTACTCATTCAAAGGTTTTTCTTTATTTTTACTATTTTCTACATTGTAGAATAATAGTGAAGACATCAAAACTATGAAATAACACATATGGAATCATGTAGTAACAAAAACATGTTCAACAAATAATAATATAATATGCCATTTAGCAGACGCTTTTATCCAAAGCGACTTACAGTAATGTGTGCATACATTTTTACGTATGGGTGGTCCCGGGGATCGAACCCACTACCCTGGCGTTACAAGCGCCATGCTCTACCAATTGAGCTACAGAGGACCACATATAACCGCAAATAACACATTTGGAATCATGTAGTAACCAAAAAAGTGTTAAACAAATCAAAATATATATTATATTTGAGATTCTTCAAATAGCCACCCTTTACCTTGATGACAGCTTTGCACACTCTTGGCATTCTCTCAACCAGCTTCATGAGGTAGTCATCTGGAATGCATTTAATTTAACAGGTGTGCCTTCTTAAAAGTTAATTTGTGGAATTTCTTTCCTTCTTAACGCGTTTGAGCCAATCAGTTGTGTTGTGACAAGGTAGGGGGGGAAACAGAAGATAGCCCTATTTGGTAAAAGACCAAGTCCATATTATGGCAAGAACAGCTGAAATAAGCAAAGAGAAATGACAGTCCATCATTACTTTAAGACATGAAGGTCAGTCAATACGGAAAACTTTGAACGTTTCTTCAAGTGCAGTCGCAAAAACCATCAAGTGCTATGATGAAACTGGTTCTCATGAGGACCGCCACAGGAATGGAAGACCCTGAGTTACCTCTACTGCAGAGGATAAGTTCATTAGAGTTACCAGCCTCAGAAATTGCAGCCCAAATAAATGCTTCACAGAGTTCAAGTAACAGCACATCTCAACATCAACTGTTCAGAGGAGACTGTGTAAATCAGGCCTTCACTTTTTGGGTTAATACATGATTCCATATGTGTTATTTCATAGTTTTGATGTCTTCACTACTATTCTACAATGTAGAAAATAGTAAAAATCAAGAAAAACCCTTGAATGAGTAGGTGTTCTAAAACTTCTGACCGGTAGTGTAGATGGGTGAGAGAGAAAAAAATATGTATTCCATTTTGAATTTAGGATGTAACACAACAAAATGTGGAATAAGTTAAGGGGTATGAATACTTTCTGAAGTCACTGTACATGCACATGCACACACACACAGACACACACACACAGAACAGAACACTTTCAGACTGACCAAATATGCCAAGATACACACTCACAGAGCACACATACTAGACATACATGGTGAGCAAACATACTAGACATGCAGTTTCTGGACTGCCTTTTTCAACCAGGAATTGAAGTACCCATTTATGTGTGAATATAGGTATATCAGGGATGGGCAACTGGCGGCTTGCGGACCGAAGGAATGCGGCGCCCTTTTGAAGGCCCTCGGATCAATGTTTTGGGGGGACTCAGTCGAGGTCTCAACTTACTGTTGCATGTTAGAATATTAGCATACACAAGGTGCAATTTAGAAATTTGGTTGTGCATCAGCGTTTTTTCTCTTGTTATGTTAGTCACTGATAGTCACTTATTAGCCCATGTCAGCAAAACGTTTTTAGATTGGTATGTTAGTCTAGCAGCCAGTAGTGCAAGTATTCATGGATGCCAAGGGAAGCCAGGCTTCCCCCCAAAATTGACCAAGATTATATATTTTTTCGTCTCTCTGTGTTTCATAATTTTCCTTTAATTCGCAAGAGGCTGAATGTATCTCAAAGGGGAAAGCATCCGAGCGAGCGAAACAGCGCCCCTCTGTCTCTCTATGTGTAGGCCAGCTATCTGATGCTGTCTGGTCCAAACGAGTATGACATTGTTGTCGTCCATATCATTGAAGGCAAGGGAAGCCAGTGAGCATCTAGCCTCCCTTGACAAAAAAAGTACAAACTATTAGCCAATCAGCGTTGAGCTAAACTGAGCAAGCTCAACTGTGAATGGTCCTGGCGCACCAAATAAAAGTGTCACAGGAAGCCAGCTTGGATTTTGGCGTCACTCCTATCAAATCCCATTGAGAGCATACGTCATTGACAGAAAAACTTGAATTGTTGCATCTCATTGTGTTGTTGTCTTCCGGTGGCTAGCTAGGCAGCTAGCTAAAATTGGCCATTTCCTAAATTAGCCATGGCTGGAGATAGGGATTTGGACTTGTGGTTTTACTTAATTATCCGTACTGACCAATGATTATAACGGCGATTCTGATCCAACCATTAATTCATACATTGTTGTGCCCCTGGCCTGAGAGGATGGAAGTTCAATATGTGGCTCGATGTAGAAGGCTAATGTTAACTAGCTAACGTTGCCCATGAATGGAAATTAGGCTAGCGAGCAAGCATTTCAGCCAGGTAGCCTAGGACAACAAAAAATAAAAGCGTGTACTGTTTGACACAGTGATAGACTGTTTCGTCAACATGAAAGAGAAGAGGATGGCATTGGTGTTTCTCTACAAGTAGGGTGAGTCGACATGTTTATCTACTTGCACGAACGCGCACGCACACACATGCACACAAGCATGCACACAGAAATCAGAACCATGGACAGCCACTTCATATTTAGCTTATGTTGATTGGACTAAATTGTTTTTGGTATCTTTTAGTTTCACTGTATTAAACTAAGCAGAGGTGATTTGATCATGTTGAAGTTGAAATGGTGCTGGAATAGTGGAGGCAGCTCCTGTTTTCTTTGCCACTTGCGGTAACTCTCTGTGGTTCTAAATCAATCCTTGTTTAATGGTCCGAAAATGTCGGAAACATTAACTTGCTTGACCATGCTGTAGGTCATGTAACTGTCTGTTACTTTACATGCAATATGCTTTATGGACTTCACTGGACAGAGGTTGCTATCCAGTTTTGTGATAAAACAAAGGTGTGGTTGAATTTCTTCTTATTGTCTTGTAATAAAAGCTATTTAAACTTAGTCATCATGGTCGAATTACCGGCCGTGGGGCCCCCATTGATTTTGTTAGTCAGTCTCACTCAGATATATTAAAACCTGCAAACATTTCTCTCCACCCTATGGAAAAACGCACATGTGGGTACGCAGACCTGCGAGCAACTGTGGCCCCTCATGATGAGTTCAGATTTTTTGGGGTCTCCACCCCAATTAAAGTTGCCCATCCCTGAGGTACTGTATATCAAAACAATCACTCAATGCTGATGTATGCCTCTTTTATAACAATATTTCAGTATTACCTATTGTAGTTGAAGGTTTCAGTAGTTGGATTAAAGTTGGCTATTTAATTGTAGCTGGCCCTCTTTTTAAACACTATTTCAGTGTAATGTTTCAAATGAAAAGTGACTGTGAAGGAAGTAATGGAAGTGCAATATCCCTCTCTGTTACAGTAGCCTGTTTCTCATGAGAGACTGACACACAAAGTGGCACAGACAGACATTAACTGTGACTGTCTGACAGATCTACCCACTGTATTTGCTCTCTGACAGAAAAAAAGAGTTCCCATGGAAATTCTCAAGATGTTTTCTAACAGCTTGAGCAAGTGAGACCGACAGAAAGCAAATACACATGAAACTGTGAGACTGCGACATCTTGGGCAGAAAGTGCCCCTCTTATCATCCTTGTGGTTGCTTTCTCACAGTAGCTTGATAAAGAGTCTGTGTCTGTCTGTCTGAGCTGAGGAATGGTACGACAGTGTAATGGTGGGCAAATATCTGTGGAAGGAGAGAGGAGAGGATCCAGACCAGTAGACTGGATCAAAAGACAGGGCTATCTACTGCCTGCCTGCCTGGTCTTCCTGCCTACACACACAAGGGATCCCTTGAGTTCTCCTCCAAGGCACCGAGGGACACACACTCATGCACGAGAACAGTAGCACAGTTAGGGGGAGTGAGGAGCTCTACAGCAGACTCCCACAACTCAATCGCTGGTTGAAAAGTATTTTCTGCCCCTCCCAAAATATAATAATTTGCCCTCTTTCTGGGACTCACCCACAAACAGGACCAAGCCTGGCCGGCTGAAGAGTGACGGACTCCATCCTAGCTGGAGGGGTGCTCTCATTTTATCTATCAACATAGACAGGGCTCTAACTACTCTAGTTCCACAATGAGATAGGGTGCAGGCAGCAAGCTGTTAGCCAGTCTGCCAGCTTAGTGGAGTCTGTCCCTAGCAGCTCAGTGTTCCCCATTGAGACCGTGTCTGTGCCTCGATCTAGGTTGGGCAAAACTAAACATGGTGGTGTTCGCCTTAGTAATCTCACTGGAGTAAAGACCTCCTCCATTTCTGTAATTAATTAAATAGATTGTGATAATACCTCACATCTCTAAATGGGACTACTTAATATTAGATCCTTCACTTCCAAGGCAGTCATAGTCAATGAACTAATCACTCATAAACCTGATGTGATTGGCCCGACTGAAACCTGGCTTAAGCCTGATTAATTTGCTGTGCTAAATGAGGCCTCTCCTCCTGGTTACCCTAGTGACCATATCCCCCTAACATCCCGCAAAGGCTATCATAGTACTGAGACAGTACTATCATAGTACTGAGACCGCACTTGTGAAGGTGGTAAATTACCTTTTAATGGCTTCAGAACAAGGTTCTGTGCTCGTGCTCCTAGACCTTAGTTCCGCTTTCAACACCATTGATCACCATATTCTTTTGGAGAGATTGGAAACCCTAATTGGTCTACGTGGACAAGTTCTAGCCTGGATTAGCTCTTATATGTCGGAAAGATATCAGTTTGTCTTTGTGGTTGGTTTGTCCTCAGACAAATCAATGGTACGTTTCAGTGTTCCTCAAGGTTCCATTCTAGGACCACTATTGTTTTTACTATATATGCTACCTCTTAGTGATGTCATTTTGAAACACAATGTCAACGTGTACTGCTATGCAGACAACACACAGCTGTACATTTCGATGAAACATGGTGAAAACCCCAAAATTGGGTTTAGACATAAGGAAGTGAATGGCGGCAATTTTGTTACTTTTAAACTCAGACAAAACAGAGATGCTAATTTTTGGTCCCAAGAAACAAAGAGATCTGTTGTCGGATCTGACCATGAATTTCGATGGTTGTACAGTCGTCTCTGGACCTTGATCTCTCTTTTGACGAACATATCAAAAATATTTAAAGAGCAGCTTTTTTCCATCTTCATAACATTGCAAAAATCTGAAACTTTTTGTCCAAAAATGATGTAGAAAAGCTCATCCATGCTTTTGTCACTTCAAGTTTAGACTACTGCAATGCTCTACTCTCCGGCTACCCGGATAAGGCACTAAATAAACTTCAGCTAGTGCTAAACACGGCTGCTAGAATCCTGACTAGAACCAAAAAAGTTGATCATATTACTCCAGCGCTAGCCTGGCTTCCTGTTAATGCTAGGGCTGATTTCAATGTTTTACTGTTAACCTAAAAGCATTACATAGACTTATTCCTACTTATTTATCCGATTTGGTTCTGTCATACATACCTATACGTAATTTCTACTCTTATTTTGTATTTTTATTATGAATTGAATGTAATATCTTATGTTGTCTATAACTGTTCTGTACTTTGTCATGTATTTGTATGTTTTACAGTGAGTTCGGAAAGTATTCAGACCCCTTGACCTTTTCCACATTTTGTTACGTTACAGCCTTATTCTAAAATTGATTAAATTATTTTTTCCCCTCATCAATCTACACACAATACCCCATAATGACAAAGCAAAAACAGGTTTATAAAATATCACATTTACATAAGGTATTCAGACCCTTAACTCAGTACTTTGTTGAAGCAGCAATTACAGCCTCAAGGTATAGGTACTACAAGCACATCTGTATTTGGGGAGTTTCTCCCATTCTTCTCTGCAGATCCTCTCAAGCTCTGTCAGGTTGGATGGGGAGCGTCGCTGCACAGCTATTTTCCGTTCTCTCCAGAGATGTTTGATCGGGTTCAAGTCCGGGCTCTGGCTGGGCCACTCAAGGACATTCAGAGACTTGTCCCGAAGCCACTCCTGCATGGATCTCTCTGTACTTTGCTCCGTTCATCTTTCCCTCGATCCTGACTAGTCTCTCAGTCCCTGCCGCTGAAAAACATCCCCACAGCATGATGCTGCTACCACCATGCTTCACCGTAGGGATGGTGCCATGTTTCATCCAGAAGTGATGCTTGGCATTCAGGCCAAAGAGTTCAATCTTGGTTTCATCAGACCAAAGAATCTTGTTTCTCATGGTCTGAGAGTCTTTAGGTGCCTTTAAGCAAACTCCAAGCGGGCTGTCATGTGCCTTTTACTGAGGAGTGGCTTCCATCTGGCCACTCTATCATAAAAGCCTGATTAGTGGAGTGCTGCAGAGATGGTTGTCCTTCTAGAAGGTTCTCCCATCTCCACAGAGGAACTCCAGAGTTCTGTCAGAGTGACCATCGGGTTCTTGGTCCCCTCCTTGACCAAGGCCCTTCTCCCCTGACTGCTCAGTTTGGCCGGGCGGCCAGCTCTAGGACGAGTCTTGGTGGTTCCAAACTTCTTCCATTTAAGAATGATGGAGGCCACTGTGTTCTTGGGGATCTTCAATGCTGCAGACATTTTTTGGTACCCTTTCCCAGATCTGTGCCTCAACATAATCCTGTCTCGGAGCTCTACAGACAATTCCTTCAACCTCATTGCTTGGTTTTTGCTCTGATATGCACTGTCAACTGTGAGACCTTATATAGACAGGTGTGTGCCTTTCCAAATCATGTCCAATCAATTGAATGTTCCACAGGTGGACTCCAATCAAGTTGTAGAAACATCTCAAGGATGATCAATGGAAACAGGATGCACCTGAGCTCAATTTCGAGGCAAAAATGTAAAATAAAATCAGTTTTCACTTTGTGTGTAGATTGATGATAGGATTATTTTAAAAAATATATTTAAAAAATCCATGTACTTTGAAAAGTTAGGCCTACCTTTCCACCCCATACTCCTGGCCATACTCCTGGCTAGTCTTCTTCCATGGCTTAACCCATGGAGAGAAGTTCACAAGTGTTTCCCTGAAAGCTGTCTGGTTTAAACATCTATTGTACAGAAAGTGAACAACTTAATCAGTTGATAGTGACAGAATTAGAGTTTTTCCCAAGCAGTCCATTTTTTGTCTCCTTGGCTATAGAAGGTTGTAGTTCAGCCTCTGAATGTCAAAGAAACGAAACAATGATATCTTCCACCGGAGTCAAGTCTTTCCCAGGTATTTTACAGCTTGTTTGTAGCATAAAGCATCTCGGACCAAAGCGCTGTTATAGATCACTTTATATAATCAGATCCGTTTCATTTTCTTCTAAATCTTAAGCTAACAAGGGATAGGCCTGTGCATTTTGCCATTTTCTTTAATAAAAGGTAGGCCTATGGCAGTGGTTACCAACCGGTCAATCGCACTCGACTGGTCGATCTTCAAGGCATTCCTAGTTGATCACCAAACATTTCTGTAGAAATGCCAACAATAAAGGCTGTGATAAAGGCTTGCGCTCCTTTTTTTATATTCATGTTGCGCTGTTGGCGGTAGGTGCACTTGATTCAGAAGCCCTGCGCACTGGGTAAGCAAAGAGTTCCCATTTTGAACCATTTAATTTGTCTGAAAAGACAAACTCCGCCTACCCAGCAGACCTTGAGATCTATGGCTAAATCGAGTGTGCCTACTGCGCTGGCCAATCGTATAGCTCAAATCACCGTGCATACAGAGCTTCCATGACCCCAGCCACAGTAAAGTTTGATACAAGCCTACATATGATTTAATAACTTTTAAAACCATGACCAAAGAGAGACTGTCAAAGAATACAGCAAAGAGCTACTTTTGACTGAGTTCATGTTACATTTTTTATTCAGCACTGTCAACACTGTTTTTAATCAACACTATTACAAAACATAAAATGGCCTTCTCCCTACTTCCACTCACGCTGCAACTGCAATGAATGAGTAGCCAGCCAAGGGTATCGATAGCCATGATTTGTTATTATTATTAGCAGCTCGTCGTGTCTATTTAAACATCTAGGAACATTTCACTTTCTCTGGTCATAGGAACAACATGAATTTGTGCATGAGGCAGATGCAGTGTGACTTGAGTTTTGACATCAGGTGGAAGACTGTGTCTCCTCTCTCTGGTCAGTCTCACCGGAGGAAAGGAAAGAGAGATCAGGGACCGTGAGAGGTGGACCCTCTGCTGCTCCCTCCCTCTGCTGAGATTAATACCGTGTTCAAAACAACTGGGAACTTGGAAATCTCAGACTTCTGACTTCAGTGCGTTCAAGACAACTGGGAACTCTGAAAAAAACGAGATCCGACTGGGAAAAATAGTTTTGAATAGTCATCCAACTCGGAATTCCAAGTCGGAAACTGGCATCTTTCTAGACCGAGTTCTAAGTTGTCTTGAAAGCACCATGACCATCAGATGCAGGTACCATCAGTTCAGTAAAATAAAAAAGCTAATTATTTGCAAATTACTCAACTGTGCCCCACAAGTGCTATGCTAACTGACAACTTTGCTCTGTGCTTCTCCAAGCATACACTTCGTAGCCTATAGCCTATAAGCTATGGATCATTTGATTGAGACCACACTAAATAGCCTATAGCCGCACATGATATTGCATGCCTAGCGGAGAATCAGAGATTAGGTGCAGCATCAGGCACACATCGATATATAGCCTAATAAGCAACTAATTCTAAAATAATTAGAAATATTGAAATTTAATCAATTACAAATTACATGACCCTCCCCTGGACTAGATTTAAAAAATGCTAAACCCTCCCCTTGACTGAAATTGAAAAAGCATGACCCTCCCTTATTTTCCTCCGGGTACCCATTCTGTAAATTTCTATCCATCCCTAAATGGTAGGCAAGACAGATTTCAGACACAGCAAGTGACCACTGGGAGTGCCTGTGTGCATGTGTTGCAGAGAAAGAGGGACTGGTGATCGGTGCAGGGGCATTAGGAGGAAGAGCAGGAGGAGAAGGAGGTGAAGGAGGTGTGTGTGTATGAACACTATGCCACTGGTAGGCTTGTTGTGAAAGGACAACACAATGGTCTGCCCAGTCCCACATGTTTCGTCAAAAATATCCCTGGTGTGGGGACTCAACTCAATGGCAAATCATTTAGCTTGTGCTGGTTTTGTGTCCTATTGTAGTCTATATAGACCGATTGCGGGGTGTTTTGTGTTTCTTGTTGAGTTTGATATAGTGGTGTTGAGGAAATCTGATGGGTCTGATGATTTAACTGTCTCTAACATACACATTCACACACACACACAACACGCACGCACACACACACAACAACACTTCTTAAACCGCTACTGCACTTCATTGTGAAATTCAATTGTGCCTAGGTATTTCAGAGGAAAACAGAGTCAGAGTTTAGAGTCAGGAGGCGTTTATTGCTCTCAGTGGTTTCTGTAAAACGTGCTGTAAAAACAAGGCACCAGATTTGCATTCAAACGAATGTTGTGTTCTTTTACTGTATGTCTATGTGTTAAAGGACCAGAAATAAAACATTCACAGATTATCAGATTCATGTTCGAGTTAAAGATAGTTTACCTAACCAGATATGCAGAATCATTAAGGCAACAGAGGGATGGAGGGAGGGAGATGGGTGGAGATGGGGGGGGGGGGGGGGGCTGCCTCTCTGCTTCTCACTGGACCTCTTCCCCCTTTACCACCTCTATCCTCTATCCTCTCTTCATTCTTCACCCTTTCTCCACCCCTCCCCCACTTCTCTCATTCAGCCTCTCTGTCCCCCTCTATTTTCCTTCAGGCCTCCCCTCCTGGCCTCACCCTGAGTCCCAGCAGTGTTGGGGAGAGGGGGGCCAGGGGTACTGAGGGGGGATGACAATGAGGAGAATGGAAGCTTGCAGTAAGGGGGCCTGGTGAATAGGGCCATTCAGTGTGCCCAGCCAAACAGAAAAGCATCTCCCCTCTCACTTCAAACCCAGAGTTTCACTCTGTACAACTAGCTCTTTATTCTCTGTAATTACTCTCCAACACACAGCCATGCACGCGCAAACTCACACACACACACACACACACACACACTGAAGGCATAGTGACACACACGCACACACACAGACATAAAGAAGTGCAAGTATGGCGAGACACAAATACAAACACAATGTAGCCTAGTAGTATTATCTGTATCATACAATATACAGTATACTGAAGTAAAAATATAACTAATCTTCCTACATGTAGTTTAATACCTTGTGTTTATGACATAGTCATAGACTACACAGTATCATCCACATTATGAGTGTTGGAGCCATCCAATAAAACTCTACATGCTAGCTATATATGTACATGCAATATATATTTAGGTAAAAATATGACTATATCTATCCACATTTAGTTGAATTACACCCATCCAGTGTTTATTATATAGTGCTAGACTACACAGTACACAGTAAGTATCATCCACATTATTCATGAGTGTTGTTGCGGTCCATTTAAACTCTACTGAGCTCGTTAACCTACATTAAGACCATGCTTATAGGCTGTCATGTCTAGGGCTGTTGTGTTGGGATGGGGGCTAGCTGCTCATTGTGTATTAAATACATAGAAAGAATCATTGTTTCACTGTATTATACATGCATCATTATTGGTGTGGTTGGCTGCATATGTCATGCAACGCGGGAGAGGGGAGCGTATATTTTGGTTTAATATATCAACAAACAGTAAATACAAGGGTGCAGAAAAATGTAATACTTTTATGATTTTTGAACAACTTTGACACAACAAATAAATATATCCATATAGGATGGATCATTGCATCTATTTAAATGCTGCCATTCAGTCTTAGGCTACCTAATCCTGGCACCCAGCACCAAGTCTTGGAACACAGTTTGACACGTGAGACTAGCTCATGAAGAAACTCCAAACTATGTTAATGTTGTGTTGTTGCCGAGCTGAGTGTGCTTGGGATCAGCAGACCTCCCCGTCACATCCAGGGTGTCCAGCTGGGCCGGGTCAGGAGACAGAGACCCCCACAGACCCCAGAACATGTGTAGGGAAAGGGGGGTTTGACCCTGCCCTGGGAGGGAGCTCCAGAGCTCCATACCATCAGGCTCTCTCCAACCCCCTCCAGCCCATCCAGGGGCGGACTGGGACAAGAATTTGGCCCTAGCATTTCATCCACACCAGCCCACATCATTGCGCACACCGCCAACCCACCCTCACCTCCCCGGCGGGCCACCAGCCATACACACACAACTCATCCACACACATACACCCTCCACCCTGACCCTACACACCCTACTTAGACACAGGCAGTTGTGCTGACACATAACATTGGCAGTACAGTACATAGTTTCTCAACCATTTCTGTACCAGTGACTGGCGAGACATGGTCCTCCTCTTTTTTAACCAGCTCATGTTTAAAACACCACTGGAGTTACAACTCACCACTATAACTGTGCCTCTGCTCTAGCTTTTTGGTTTGCCTTCCTGTTGTGCTGTCTGTCTGTCTGTCTCAGCATCTTCTGTGCTGTCACTCTGTGCTTCTTCTTCTTCTCTGTCTGTCTGTCTGCTTAAGCCTTATACATTTAAACGCCAAGCTAACGACTTAGGCTAGATTGCAAATTAGTTCCTGCCATATGTGTTCGCTTGAATCAACACATACCCTAAATGTTAATTACTATTGCATGGCTCCAGACTAACATTTTCCCCTGGTGTCACTGGTGCCACTAACTGTTACAGTTGGTGGCACCAGCCCATGATTTTGTCAGACCCAAATCATGAATAATCCTATTTTACAGTCATTCATAGTGCTTTATTAATACATACTGTATAATAAATAGACTACTGAGGTATTCAAGAAATACATTGTTTCATCTAACACGTCCAAGCAGGAATGCATGATTCAAGATATTTTGATGTGCAAACTAATCCAGTGATTGTCATTAATTTTGGGTTGACCATTACACTATAGTTGCTATATTTTACTGTCACAATAGGACTCCAGAATTTCCTGATATATATTTTTTAAATAGAGAGGAATTGCATCTTTATGTGCACTAACTAATACCATAGGCTAATACTAGATAGCAACTTCCAATATAATACCCACTGCTAGTAGCCATGTATTCATCAACAGTACATTTTATGTCCTAAAAAAACGTTGCATTTGTAGGTTACTACCCATGAGACCTATAGGCCCTATGCCAGGGTTCTTCAATTCCGGTCCTGGAGGGCCGAAACACTTCTGTTTTTTATTTCTACCTGGTAGTTAATTGCACTCACCTGGTGACCCAGGTCTGAATGAACCCCTGATTAGAAGGAGAGGATGAAAAACAGAGGTGTTTCGGCCCTCCAGGACCGGAATTGAAGAACCCTGCGGCCTATGCCCTCGCAATGGCCAGTGTGCATTTTTCGAGCACACACTTAACCCTAACCCATATCTCAAAGCCAAATCAAATATCTTAGTTGTAAAATAGTTACTATTGAGTTCAATATTGAGTTGAGAAATAAAAATGATACCTACAGAAAGCTGAGACCCTCCTCTCTTCGACAGGGACAAGGGGACAAAGCTTTCAAAGCTGTGTTTTTCGCACAATTGCATTTTGAAAAGAAGAGGAGAGTGGCTCGCTCATCACAGCAGTAGGCCCCAGTGAGAGCACAGGCACAGTGGCAGGGCAGGGCAGACACTTTTCATTACTGGAATCATGAGGATAATGCACTTTACTGTTTGACCAAATCAAAATAGGACGTTTTGAATGAGGTGACAATGTAGAATGTGCTCGTTCTACGTTTACAGGCACCCTTTCATTTTTTACAATTAAACATCTTGGTTGTCTAACTGATGACAGAGCCTCCTCCAACCTCCAGCCCCGCAGCCTGCTGCGGTATCCCCTTCATGGGCTCCTTAAGGGAGGAGGCCCGGAGGGGGTTGGGTTGGGGGATAGGGGTATAGAGGGAGGGATAGAGGGAGGGAGGAGGGGAGTGGTGTCTGATGTCATGGCCCTGCTTCAGCCTGTTGCATGGATGCGGCCCAGACCAGACGCTCTGTTCTGTGCACGGAGACCCACACACTCATAAGCGTGCGCGGGCACGTACACACACACATGCAAACACCCCTCCCCCAAGCCCAAAAGGGGCTGTGTAGGAATGAGCCAAACAGTGGCAGAGACAGGAGACGCAACACAAAGGGCGGGACAAAAGATGCAGCAGGCAGCAGGAGAGTACCGCGATGTGACATGGGGGGAGATGGGGGAGAGAGGGGGAGAGGGCCAGCGGGTCAGGGGGAAAGTGAGATGCTCCATATGGGCGCTCCCTTCGCCTTCCTCGCCCTCTCTGTGCAAACAGGCAGATGTCACATGGGCCGGCCCCGCCCTGTGGGCCAGCGGGTCACGACACACACAGAGGCATGGTGGGGTAAATAACAGAGCAGGAGGAAACAGGAGAGAGAGGCTGGGGCCCAGCCCAGCTGCCTGCCTGCCAGAACAGCAACACCACAATACACACACATGGTCATAGTCATACACATATAAATGCTCATTTAAATACACACACTCACGCTCATACAGTGGCATGTGAAAGTATTCACCCCCCTTGGCATTTTTCCTATTTTGTTGCCTTACAATCTGGAATTAGAATGGATTTTTGGGGGGTTTGTATCATTTTATTTACACAACATGCCTACCACTTTGAAGATGCAAAATATATTTTCTTGTGAAACAAACAAGAAATAAGACAAAAAAACTGAAAACTTGAGCGTGCATAACTATTCACCCCACCAAAGTCAATACTTTGTAGAGCCACCTTTTGCAGCAATTACAGCTGTAAGTCTCTTGGGGTATGTCTCTATAAGTTTGGCACATCTAGCCACTGGGATTTTTGCCCATTCTTCAAGGCAAAACTGCTCCAGCTCATTCAAGTTGGATGGGTTCCGCTGGTGTACAGCAATCTTTAAGTCATACCACAGATTCTCAATTGGATTGAGGTATGGGCTTTGACTAGGCCATTCCAAGACATTTAAATGTTTCCCCTTAAACCACTTGAGTGTTGCTTTAGCAGTATGCTTAGGTTCATTGTCCTGCTGGAAGGTGAACCTCGGTCCCAGTCTCAAATCTCTGGAAGACTGAAAGAGGTTTCCCTCAAGAATTTCCCTGTATTTAGCACCATCCATCAATCCTTCAATTCTGACCAGTTTCCCAGTCCCCCACAGCATGATGCTGCCACCACCATGCTTCACTGTGAGGATGGTGTTCTCGGGGTGATGAGAGGTGTTGGGTTTCCGCCAGACATAGCGTTTTCCTTGATGGCCAAAAAGCTCAATTTTAGCCTCATCTGACCAGAGTACCTTCTTCCATATGTTTGGGGAGTCTCCCACATGCCATTTGGTGAACACCAAACGTGTTTGCTTATTTTTTTCTTTAAGCAATGGCTTTTTTCTTGCCACTCTTCCGTAAAGCCCAGCTCTGTGGAGTGTACGGCTTAAAGTGGTCCTATGGACAGATACTCCAATCTCCGCTGTGGAGCTTTGCAGCTCCTTCAGAGTTATCTTTGGTCTCTTTGTTGCCTCTCTGATTAATGCCCTCCTTGCCTGGTCCATGATTTTTGGTGGGCGGCCCTCTCTTGGCAGGTTTGTTGTGGTGCCATATTCTTTCAATTTTTTTATAATGGATTTAATGGTGTTCCGTGGGATGTTCAAAGTTTCTGATATTTTTCTATAACCCAACCCTGATCTGTACTTCTCCACAACTTTGTCCCTGACCTGTTTGGAGAGCTCCTTGGTCTTCATGGTGCCACTTGCTTGGTGGTGCCCCTTGCTTAGTGGTGTTGCAGACTCTGGTGCCTTTCAGAACAGGTGTATATATACTTTGATAATGTGACAGATGACGTGACACTTAGATTGCACACAGGTAGACTTTTTTAAACTAATTATATGACTTCTGAAGGTAATTGGTTGCACCAGATCTTATTTAGGGGCTTCATAGCAAAGGGGGTGAATACATATGCACGCACCACTTTTCCGTTATTTATTTTTTTCATTTCACTTCACCAATTTTGACTATTTTGTGTATGTCCATTACATGAAATCCAAATAAAGATCCATTTAAATTACAGGTTGTAATGCAACAAAATAGGAAAAACGCCAAGGGGGATGAATACTTTTGCAAGGCACTGTACATACAGGAAAACACATACACACACACACACACACACATACTCATACACACAGGCTGGCACGCATACACATATAATCACACATATATGCTCATACAAACAGACATACTGATAGACACACACACAACCGTATACATGCACACAAACAAACGTGTGCATGCAATACACACACACAGAATAAGCACAACCACTTTCATCCTCAAATGCATCCACTAACATTCCCTGATGTCACTAGAGCATGACCCCGCTTTGATCTTTTCTGTCAAATGCTGATCATTATTTAACTTCCTTCTCCCTATATCTCTCCCTCAACTTGTCAACTACAGTGCCTTGCAAAAGTATTCATCCCCCTTAGCATTTTCCCTCAACTTGTTTTCCTGTATGTACAGTGCCTTGCAAAAGTATTCATCCCCCTTGGCGTTTTTCCTATTTTGTTGCATTACAACCTGTAATTTAAATGGATCTTTATTTGGATTTCATGTAATGGACATACACAAAATAGTCAAAATTGGTGAAGTGAAATGAAAAAAATAAATAACGGAAAAGTGGTGCGTGCATATGTATTCACCCCCTTTGCTATGAAGCCCCTAAATAAGATCTGGTGCAACCAATTACCTTCAGAAGTCACATAATTAGTTAAATAAAGTCCACCTGTGTGCAATCTAAGTATCACATCATCTGTCACATGATCTCAGTATATATACACCTGTTCTGAAAGGCCCCAGAGTCTGCAACACCACTAAGCAAGGGGCGCCACCAAGCAAGCGGCACCATGAAGACCAAGGAGCTCTCCAAACAGGTCAGGGACAAAGTTGTGGAGAAGTACAGATCAGGGTTGGGTTATAATAAAATATCAGAAACTTTGAACATCCCACGGAGCACCATTAAATCCATTATTTAAAAAATGGAACGAATATGGTACCACAACAAACCTGCCAAGAGAGGGCTGCCCACCAAAACTCATGGACCAGGCAAGGAGGGCATTAATCAGAGAGGCAACAAAGAGACCAAAGATAACCCTGAAGGAGCTGCAAAGCTCCACAGCGGAGATTGGAGTATCTGTCCATAGGTTCACTTTGAGCCGTACACTCCACAGAGCTGGGCTTTACGGAAGAGTTGCAAGAAAAAATCCATTGCTTAAAGAATAAAATGTGGTGTTCGCCAAAAGGCATGTGGGAGACTCCCCAAACATATGGAAGAAGGTACTCTGGTCAAATTAGACTAAAATTGAGCTTTTTGACCAACAAGGAAAACGCTATGTCTGGCGCAAACCCAACACCTCTCATCACCCCGAGAACACCATCCCCACAGTGAAGCATGGTGGTGGCAGCATCATGCTGTGGGGATGTTTTTCATTGGCAGAGACTGGGAAACTGGTCAGAATTGAAGGAATGATGGATGGCGCTAGATACAGAGAAATTCTTGAGGGAAACCTCTTTCAGTCTTCCAGAGATTTGAGACAGATACAAACCCCCCCAAAATCCATTTTAATTCCAGGTTGTAAGGCAACAAAATAGGAAAGATGCCAAGTGGGGTGAATACTTTCGCAAGCCACTTTATGTGACTAAATAATGCTGGGCACAATAACAGAATGTAAACTAAATGTAGAGCTCCCTCAGCCATATGGCATGTTGAAGAAGGGGGTAGTGTGTGTGTGTGTGTGTGTGCGTGCATGCGCGCACACACAAAGGCTTGAGACAGGTGTCACTTAGTAGGCTTGAGTAGGGTTACTTTACACACTGCAGTGACAGCTCTCCCCTTAACACCAGAGTATAAAATGGATTTGAATGAGAAAGGGGAGGGCAGGGGGAGAGGCACGGGGAGGGACATGGGGCGGAGGCATGGGGGAGGGAGGGGGACTCCCCTTGTGTAACAGGTCTGCTGCTCGGAGCCTCCAGCATGTTATGGAGATGGAGGAGAAGAAGGGTCACCCCTCTGTTCTTTTCTCTCTCTCTCTCTCTCTCTCTCTCTCTATCCCTTTGCTGCAACTCTGCTCTCCTCCTCCTCTCCCATCCCTTCCCTTCCCTTGCCTGGGCCGTCCCTCTGCTCATTAGCATAGCAGCTGCAGAGTGCAGGGGGGGAGGGGTCACTGGGGGGGGGGGGGGGGGGGGGAGTTTAGCAGGGGCTCCAGTCAATGGCACGACGTCTGGGTCTTGAATAGAGCTGAACCAAAACCCAGCAGCCCAGACAAAAGAGGAGGGGAGAGAAGAATGAATGAGTGAATGGGGCGGCTTGTCACTATGCTATGGAAAAGCACAGAATGGAGTGATAGAATGAAAGTAAAAGTCCAAAAAGGAGCAGAGGGCAAGGAAAGAACCGGCCTGGCCACCTCTCTCTCTCTTCCTCCATCTTTATTTTTCTCTCTTTCTTAGAAAGTGAGCAGAGCAGGCTTTGTGGTAGTAGAATGTTTAGCGACAGACATGTTTTTGTTTTATTCTGGGAGAAAAGTGTTGAGGTCAGCGCATTTTTAATAACAAGCTGATAAACCCTCCTGTCAATCCATGTGCAGGTGTGGGGATTTTACTTAAAGATGACTTTACAGTATGTATCCAATAACATAATGAATGCAATAGGATCCCTTTGCAACTTGTAGAACAGAATTAGCTTAACTCAATCCACAGGTTTGTATTCGGATTACTCTTTAGCTGTTTCTGCACAATCCTCAAGACAATGGTGGAATTTGCATGCATAAACTGCACATATGATTATATTGACTGTTGTCAACACAAAACCCACAAATGATTATCAACAGTTGGTGGTTCGTTGACCATAATCATGCTTGTCTTGTGTGGCTATGGTAATTTGCAACAGTAGTTGTAATAGATGCATAATTTAATATGGTACCACATCCTAATATGGTACTATATCCTAATATGGTTTCTCTCTATAGGTCGCAGAGCCATCATCAGCCTCTAAAACTTGGAAACACCACATACCCAATGTGATACAGGGTTTCGTATGTTGTCTACCAGCCTACCTTCTTAAACTAACTTAATATCTCTGCCTGCCCACTTCCAATAGTGTAATGAAAACAGTTTTGGGGTCAATTCAAATTGAAGTCAGTCAATTATATTCAGGAAGTGATTTGAATTTAAAATCCATAAATTGAATAACTTTTTACATAAATAGCTTCTCCTTTCCATCTTATAGAAGTTATACAAAATATATGCATTTTTTCCAACTATTGAATTGGAATTTCAGTTTACTTCCTAAATTCCCAATCTGGCCCTCATACCATCATGGCCACCTAATCATCCCCAGCTTCCAATTGGCTCATTCATCCCCCCTCCTCTCACCTGTAACTATTCCCCATGTTGTTGTTGTAAATGAGAATGTGTTCTCAGTCAACCTCCCGAATTGGTAAAATAAACTGACTGCCTTCAATTTGAATTGACCCCAACCCTGCATAAAAACAAGTAGGCCTATTTGCTGTGTGTTCGGAAGTAGATGCCTAAGGAACAGTTCTTAGAGAGCACAAGATCACAACAAAAGTGGATGTGAGGGATATGCATGCATGGGTTTGGCTGTAGATAATGCATTCCTCTGGAGGAGCTGGCTGTATGAACAACTTAGTTCAGTTCCCAATGTTCATTCACCTCTGCTGAAGTATGAGAGATCCGGACAACAGTGCTGCTAACACATTCACCACCCACCCAGAGCAAACACAAAACATGCATTGAGCAAATGAAACCCCTGGCTGCATGAGATCTCTGGCAGATAGGTTTGAGTGTGTGTACTTTCACACCCAGCTTCTTTCAGGCAAGATGAACACACACCCCACTGAAACACACACACAAAGTCCTCTTCTCTCTTTCCCTCGCTTCAGTCTCAGCTCTCCCACTCGCTATCTCTCTATCTTTTTCTCACTCTCTTTCTTTTCATTGGGTGGACTAGGCTAAAATCATTTCCAAATTCCTGCTCTGATGTGTGACAGGCAGGGCAGGCACATGAAGAATCTATTAGCGGGCCTCTCTGCTCTGCTGCGCTGTGTAGCTGGTTTGCTCTGCTCTGGGACAGCGGCCAACTCAGCCGGCAGACAATAGAAATCCAACTCAACAAAAACATCCTGCAGAAGTGAGAGAGAGCGAAGGAGACAAATAAAAGGAGGGGGAGAGAGAGCAACACAGAGAGAGAGTAGAAGAGAGAGAGGGAGAAGGGGGAGCAAGCAGGAGAGAAAGAGCAAGAGGGAGGGAGAGACAGAGGGGAAGGCAGAGGGGGGAGGAGGCAGAATAGAAGGACAAGCAGCCACTATGTGGTCTCAAGCCAACAGCAGGGGTGAGTTTGGTCCTTTAACACAAAGCATTAGTAGA
>NC_139991.1:30668861-30731361 GCF_964263955.1 Coregonus lavaretus
GAGAGAGAGAGAGGAGAGAGGAAGAGAGAGAGGGAGAGAGAGGAGAGAGAGAGAGAGAGAGAGGAGAGAGAGAGAGAGAGAGAAGTGGAGAGAGAGAGAGGAGAGTGAGAGGAGAGAGAGAGAGAGAGAGGAAGAGAGAGAGAGAGAGAGATGAGAGAGAGAGAGAGAGAGAGAGAGAAAGAGAGGAGAGAGAGAGAGAGAGAGAGAAGAGAGAGAGAGAGAGAGAGAGAGAGAGAGAGAGAGAGAGAGAGAGGAGAAGAGAGAGAGAGAGAGAGAGAGAGAGAGAGAGAGTGCCGGGGTTAACAGAAAGCAGAAGATGGATGGCGTTGCAGAGCCACTGAGCTGAGCTAGGGACCTGCCCCAGTCTACACACACACAGAGGGTAACATAAAACCTGCACAAAAACACTGGGGAGGGGACCCTGCCTTCTTTTAAACCAGAACTACCCACAATCCTGTGCATAGCTCTTTTATCCAGAATGTGAAAAGAAGGAGGCCGACTGAATGACAAAAGGAGAGTATAGGGATCCGGGCTAGGCTGGGTCTGAGAGGGAGAGGGGGGAGAGAGAGGTGGTCTGTGCCCCTCGCCATTCTGCTCTATGGGAAACGGGGTGGGATGACCGCTGGGCTGGGGGTGGGTAGGGAAAAAGAAACATATGCATAGACACAACAGAGGTTTAATTATTTCTTTACTGGCTTGTACACAAACGTACAAAAATATTACAGCACTCATTTCCTCACCACACATCATCATGATCACAGTGTTACAAACGTTCAAAACCAAAATACACACACAAAAAATCATGCCCAAAATCAAACACGATGGAGCAACTGCATCACTCAAGAAACTCACAACATTTGTTTTTGTGTCGCTCGAAAAAAAGCTAAACAAAAACAGAACTTGGTCCCCCCAAAATATACGTCAGCACTTTATCTCATTCATTTACACCTATCCAGTCGTCCACTCTCGGGCCATAAATGTTATGACAATGTTGAGTAGAACAACTATACACCGTGCAATTTTTTTATGTAACAATGATCTTACCATCAAATGTATTTTTCCACTTTCATAACAGGAGGAGGAGGACAGAACTTCAAAAAAGAAAGTGCTCCAAGATATTTTCAGCGTTTATATATATATATATATATATATATATATATATATATATATATATATATATATATATATATATATGATCACAGAGATACAAACAATCTTTGCAAAAACAATGTTTCACAAAGTTAACACACAAAAGACATTACAACCTGGAGCCTTTTTTATACAATAGTATTTTGTTGTGTTCCTTTTTTTCTATTCAGAAAAAAAATAAAATGTTGACTTGATAAAAAGCCAAATCAACAACAGTCATCAGTGCAATATTTAAAAAATATATATAAAAAAGATCAAGTTTAAGACCAGCGATGCATATTTTTTGTTCTGCTAATACCAATCTATTCCTTGATGTTTCTTTCTAGCGCTTTAGTTTGTTTTTCCAGGTATATGGAAGGACAGTCCTTAACCCCAGGTGTCCCTCTTCACATGGTAGGCAGGGCAGACCAAGGTCGCAACACAATGCCACACACAGGAGGAGAGGAACAGGCCTCACACACACAGGCCTGGGCAGGGGAACAGCTCAGCTCGCTCAGGACACAACAGTCAGATGCATGCAACACACACACAGACTCACACACATGCACACGTACACAGCATACATACATGCGCGCATGTGCACTCTCACTTACACACAGGGCTTCTCAATAAATGACTGTGATGCTATCAGGTTTTTATATCTTTCACACACTGTTGGCCATTGAGTAAAATAAAAAATAAACACAAATTAAAAAGTAACATACAAGCAGCATAGAAACAAATACTAGGGTGACATGACTTTCAAAATGCAGCAGGCAGTTTTTTAAACCAATTGTTGTTGATATCCTGCAATAGTCATTTTGATTAATAATAGATTTATACTCCTGCTCAGTAGTAACTATTTTTAAGCCTCAGCTCCTGCAGTTACCCGGACAAGCACGGGGGGGGGCATAAAGGCTCTGCATTTTGTGCAATAAAACTCCCTGTATTTACAAGTCATGCAATAAAATTCCATTTTTGTGACTAAATAGAAACTTCAAACAGAATGACCATATAATCCGTTCGACTGATGAAAAAAAAAAACATTTGCAATGTGTGTTTGCAACCATACCTTTACAGAAAGGGAAAACCCCTTTGCTTGTCAGATTAAAGTTTGGTTGTACTGTGGGAAATACATTGTCCAGGGTGAAGATGAGAAAGAAACTGTAAATAAGACATTATTGCTTTGCAGAACAAATACCATAGTTGTCCCCTAGCCTAAATCTGTGGATTGAATAACATTACCTTGGGGCCTACTGCCAAAGTATCTGTTACTTGAATGTCTGTGTGAGTATGCTCATTATTTTGGCCTAGACCGGGTTGGGGATAGGCTACAGGAATCTTTGTGTGACTCCCTATATTGGAGTGTTGTGGAGTGAGCAAGAGTCCAATGATTTTGAATACTTTACAGTCGAGGTAGCTGGTAAAGAAAATCAAACATGAAGTTCATAAGGGACAAAGAATAGTCTCTCTAGTGCAGAGAAATTTAGCCTTATTGCGACATGATGGGATCTCCACACGGGACAGTTTATACTACGATACGAGAGTCTGAAGCAGCTTTATAAGTCACCCTAAATATTTTAAAACGTGATAGATTTAATTTGAGAGAGAGAAAAGAACCACAACATATTCAAAATGCATCTTCTCAATGTACCTTCATAAATAGAACCCAGCCTGTATTCACAGTGATGACCAGGGTGTTGTTCGTTAAAATACTGAAAGGAGATAAAGTGAATTCCAAATGCGACTTTCCTGACGTTTTGATACAAAGCGAAAGCAGCGGTTTAGTAGTACATTAACCATTGACACTGGTCGCACTGGCCTGAAAATACGTTGATGACAGCCAAGCAGCCTGTTTGATGAAGGCAGAGCGCATTTAGCTACTTTTTTTTTATATATATAAAGAAACAAAGTAAAGCTATTGTGTACAGTACTTAACAACATTAGGTACATTGTTGTTCCAATGAATACACATCTGGAAAAGCGAATTGGATATGTCATAATGCCGCACTTTGAAATAGATCAAATCCTTTAATTTAGAAAAGAAATATAAAAGCCAAATAGATGATGGCATTCATTCCCCGTGCTCACCTCTTCTTCCCTTTCATATAGGCTAAATCAGCATGCAGCCACAGCATCAAGTGCCATCTTATAGTATTTCAAATCAATTAAAAGGGTCCTACAAGTGAACAGCGTAACTACAGGTCGACACCTCAAAAGAAGCGTTTCAATGAAACAGCGGCAAGAAAGATGGAAGGTCTATCGCCGCGTAAAACTAGGCTGCTATCTGGCCTCGGGACCCAAACACCGGCTTAGTTATTTTATATGTCCCAATCTATTATACACATTCAAGAAAAAAGCTTTAGTACCAACCCACCAAAATGGCGTTAATTTTTTTCAAGATTCATGCTGAAGCAGATACAAGAACCATGTGGTGTTTGACTCACGAGTCAGAGAGACCCTGTTTGGTTTTGATTAAAGGTAAGTTACTGTGTGTTTTTAGGCTATAATTTGGCACAACTATGTACAGATCGAAACGCAAGTTTACAAAAGCCTGGCTTTCCGTATGTTTACCTGACAGCAGTGTAGCAGATCACCGTGCGCCAGAAGAGTACTTTGCCTTAGTGATGAGGTATAGGACTATGTCTTGGTGTCCTCCAAAAGCGGCAATGTGTAAGGCACTCCACCCTTCCCTGTTCGCCAATCGAATATCGGCTCCGAATTTCACCAGCAGTTTTACAAGTTCGAGATTCCCGTCTATGACTGACTGATGCAACGCCGTCTGTCCTTCGGGCCCGAAGGAGTTGACATTGAATTCGCAGTTTGTCATGTTCTGGAGCAACGAGTGAAGTTCCTTTGTGTTTCCTTGCTTCACCGCCTCTTGGAATACTCTCTGAGGCGCAGAGCAAGTTGATACATCCCCTTGACTCATGGTGAAACCGGGATAGGTATAGCTCCTGTGTCGTTCTATGTGATAATCACTGTATGAGTCTCTGGCGTGGGAATAGTGCCCAAATACTGGATTACTACCAGTTATAAGGCACTTTAAAAAATCGTATGCTATAGATAAGATAATACGACCACTAGATATCCCAAAAAGGACATATACAAAATAACATACTTGGTGTGCAAAAGGTTGTCAATGGTTGCGAAATCCAAAATCCCGTCGCAAGGTGTAGCCTAGTCTCCCCCTCTTGTCTTCGTTTCTGTCCGTTGTAATAGCAGCACCAGGTAGTATAGGCTATCTTGCAGAGATGGAGCAGAGAGACAGTTGAAATCTTTATTCTGTTGGGATAGTGGAAGAACGGCCACGGTATCCGTATCTTCAAACGCGATGAATTTACCCTGCAGGATCCTGGAGTCCCGGCAGTTCGTCTGGCAAGGGTGGCTGTGTGAGACAGGTACGATCCATATAAGTGCACTGAACAAGGCTATACTCCCCAACGGTTACATTCCAACTTCCACATCAAAAACACTTTTTATGCATACTTTACACATAAGGTTCAGATACAAATTCCAAGAATTTATGTTGTAGATTAAATAGAATACATTTTGGTACTTGCCTGTGTGAATTGGACGGATCCTGGCGACGACGTAGTATGAAAATCCACTGCGTGCCCGTGTTGCGTGTACTTCGTGAGGTCCCAGTGAGTCTCTGCTCTACAGTGCGCAGGAGGGGGATATTTTACGCGTCCTTTATTTGCATAACAATGGTACTCAATAGAATCAACTCTTGTGAAATGGGCGGCACCCGAGGGAGGTAATAGGCTACTGGGTCCGTTTGGGGAGGGTCTAGAAGCGTGAAAGGCGTGGTCTCTTGGAACCAAATGTCCCGTAGAAATAAAACCAAGCGGAATCTATAAAATTGTCTTTTTTTTTACTCATTCACGAGGGGGACGTGACTCAAATGGGGAGTATGGTGTTGACGATGTCATAAACGACATCGTGAAAAAATGCAGAGAAAAGCAATATAATGCTGTAGTTGTTGAGCAGCAGATCCAAGGGATTACCCCGAGTAAGCTATTGCGCATGGAGTCATAATGCATGTTCCAAAAACTTTATTCGAATCTGAAGTATTATTTCAATGCACGAATAGTTTAACCACAGAGGAGCAGATTAAAAAAGTCAAAAGGAAAGGAGTAATACTGTACTGTAAAGGACCTGTTATGCATCCTCTTTGATGTCTTGTCATTGTGTTAATTCGGGCTCAGGTTTTAAAAGTTACAATCTAGCAAAGCTGAGGTGTAGTTTGCTACTGTGTCAAAACTATGCCTTACTTTCTCTGAAACACTGAAAAACCTGCGAAAGTAGTAAGGGATTGTCACGAATAGTTTATACAATAAAATATTGTGCCAATAGATCTGTTCATGGAATATTGTACACATAAAATAGATATGATTTGCTTCCAATAGTCACGACTATAAAATACTAAAAACTAAAACTTTGTTAGTTTTTATCTCAAACAATCAGATAATGTATACTGTAGGCCTACCTTATCTGATATGAAAGAGGGTGACAAAAAAACCTGCATATGCCTACTTTAGGACATACACATATGGCCTTATTTACTGGCAATAACAATGTTCAAATTGGACAGAGAAAAACAAATGGCCTCTTAAACTTCTATAAAACAAATGAGACCGGAGCACAAGTCTAGTCTGTAACCTCCCTCCATAAAATAAAGCCAAGAGTTACCTCTATGGCTGGTACGGGCCGTCTAAATATAAACGCGGATATTCCAGTTGTTTTAGAAGCAATGGAACTTAACAAATAACAAAAGCCTGTGTGACTTCCTTTTGCAAGTGAAGGTGACATTGTGCGTAGAATGACATGCAATTCCACAGCAGCAGCATAGCTACCGTGGGAACCGGACGGCTGCCATTCTGTGCGTTGTTCTCGCGCCTTGCTCTTCTCACACAACTCTGGCGTGGAAACCACACCCGTATAGTTTCACAAGCATGGGAGTCCTACACATATAGACCAATCTGTGATACCCTAACCACCCTGTCTTTTCAAAGTTGAGCAGTTTCAGTTTGTCCACAGGTTCCCACACACTCAACTGTACATTTGGTGCAAGTACCCAATGTGATGACTCATTCTGTTGTGTTGAGTAAACGGGGCCTATATTTGATACACAGGTGTAGTTTCTCACTACCAGACTCACTCAAGGAAAATGCCCATAGCCTACAAACAATAAACAACTCATAACTTTATTGGCAATGTTAGTAAATATATTATGTTCTCAGTGGTGACCCATCATTCAGTGCAGGTGGGGCAGAGCGTTATATCTACCATAGCTTTGATTGGACTGATCATATCAACATCATACTTTCAAAATCTTAGCTAGCAAGCTAGACAAGCAGTCATCATGAATCACATCGACAATCTACTGGCAAATCCTTGTCATATGAAGAGAAATTATAGATAAAACATATCGGTGCTCATCGGCCATTGGACATAAACATTACACAACAAGTTGGAAATCGCAAATTCAACAATGAGTGGTTTGGAAGGAATCATTGGCTAAATGCAAGCATTGCAAAGCAATCACTATTTTGCTTCCCCTGCCTGTTATTCGGTGCATAGGGTGTGTGTTCCAAGTCTGGGTTTAAGGGTCTCTTTTCCAAGCTTAAAAGGATAAATATTCACACGCAAAACCATGGGCCAGAAAAGGTTGAATACATCGGCCATGCTGTCAATCCAGCATGACTTCTGCCCCATTTAAAACAACTGAAAACGTGCTCCGACTGGGAAAATACGTTTTGAACGGTCATCCAACTCAGAATTCCAAGTCGGAACTCAGGCCTCTTTCTAGAGCTCCAACCTGAAGATCCCTGACGTCATGATTCAACCTTGTTTTTTTTCCAGAGTTCCCAGTTGTCTTGAAAGCACCATAAATTCAGAGAATGACAGACTTTGATGACAAAGTTTCATGAAAAAATTTGCCCACAAGAAGGACTGCCGGGCCACCTTCCTGTTCAAGTGAGCACAGCACAACAGTGAGTCCAAAAATGTATTGTATGCTGCTGCATAAATTATGTAATATGGCAGGAAGATATGTGTACTGTAGCTAAGAAAGTAATACTAAGTGTATGTTATGTAGTAAGCTGTTAGTAGCCCATGTGTCTCACCCTAATCATTTGGTCCCTTTCCCCCTCATAACTTAGCCTACTGTTCGACTTGGTGGTGCACATGTAGCCTATAGCCTGTTTTTGAGAAATGTAATCATCGAATATTGTAAGAGCTTTTTTCTTTGTTGCTAAAAACGTGGGGCTCAAAACAAGTGGGGCTCTGCCCCATCTGCCCTGAGAGACAGGTCGCCACTGGCTGTGTATTTGATCTGCACATAGCAGCTCAAGCCTGCCAAGTGAGTTCGGAAAGAATGAAAGTATATATACTGAACAAAAATATAAATGCAACATGCAACGATTTCTAAGATTTTACTGAGTTACAGTTCATATAATTCATTAGGCCCTAATCTATGGATTTCACATGACTGGGAACACAGATATGCATCTGTTGGTCAAAGATACCATTTTTTTAAAACAGTAGGGGCGTGGATTAAAAAAACAGTCAGTAACTGGTGTGACCACCATTTGCCTCATGGAGCGCAACACATCTACTTCCCATAGAGTTGATCATGCTGCTGATTGTGGCCTGTGGAATGTTGTCCCACTCCTCTTCAATGGCTGTGTGAAGTTGCTGGATATTGGCGGGAACTGGAACAGGCTGTCGTACACGTCGATCCAGAGCATCCCAAACATGCTCAATGGGTGACATATCTGGTGAGTATGCAGGCCATGGAAGAACTGGGACATTTTCAGCTTCCAGGAATTGTGTACAGTACAGATCCTTACGACATGGGGCCGTGCATTATCATGCTGAAACATGACATGATCGCGGCGTGTTCCAATGGGCTTCAGGATCTCGTCACGGTATCTCTGTGCATTCAAATTGCCATCGATAAAATGCAATTGTGTTCGTTGTCCGTAGCTTATGCCTGCCCATACCATAACCCCACCGCCCCATGGGGCACTCTGTTCACAATGTTGACATCACCAAACCGCTCACCCACACGACGCCATACATGTGGTCTGCAGTTGTGAGGCCAGTTGGACGTACTGCCAAATTCTCTAAAACAACGTTGGAGGCAGCTTATGGTAGAGAAATTAACATTACATTCTCTGGCAACAGCTCTGGGGGACATTCCTGCAGTCACATGCCAAGTGCACACTCTCTCAAAACTTCAGACATCTGTAGCATTGTGTTGTGTGACAAAACTGCACATTTTAGAGTGGCCTTTTATTGTCCCCAGCACAAGGTGCACCTGTGTACTGATCATGCTGTTTAATCAGCTTTTTGATATGCCACACCTGTCAGGTGGATGGATTATCTTGGCAAATGAGAAATGCTCACTAACAGGGATGTAAACACATTTGTGCACAACATTTGAGAGAAATAAATTTTTTTGAGTATGGAACATTTCTGGGATCTTTTATTTCAGCTCATGAAACATGGGACCAACACTTTATATGTTGCATTTATATTTTTGTTCAGTGTATATTATAAATCGTTTTCACATTCAAGCTTCATATGTCTGAACAGAATCAAATAGGCTTCCCAAAAATAACATGGTCACTGTGGTAGAATGTTTATTTAGATTGGAGATTTTGTGCATTCATCAAAATCCCATCAGGTAGCCTGATTTCAGATGTGTCATGTAAACAATATTATTAGGGAACTAGTTTTTCTTGCAAAGCATGTAAACTTTTAAATCAAACTATTTTATTAATCTGACTATTCACGAGAATCATGTTATTGTGTTCGGTCTCAGTGCTGGCCATGTTCCTATTGGTCAGTCACCGGGATCGTCTCGTAACACCAGCCACACTACACTATAAATGCTAATAATTTCGGACACTGCCAGAATTTAGTCGGAGCCTACGACCACACATAGTGGTACTTAATCTGCAGACCTAGACCCTGTCAAACATGAAGAGCCAAGACGTCCGACAATCGTTTCTGACCTAAGAATTTGCCCACAAAGTGAACATTTTATCTGGGATGGCAAAATCGCGGCATAACATGACTAAACTGGTACAGTCTGTGCGGGCCTTTCGTTCTTGTTGAGACAGAACCAGGGGTGCAACTTTGGTTTTAGAAGTGGGGGGGACATATTTTTATATGTTTTATTATTATATATATTTTTTAGGGGGTAGATCAGCTTTAATATTGCAGATAGATTGTGGCTTCCATCAATGTAATTGTCTGCATCATTTCCAATCCCCCATATATTCTTTTGTAAATATATATATAGTATATATTTTTCAAATATATTTTCCTTCATTATTTTCCCGTAACCCTACCATCCCTCCCCTAATTGGAGTAAACTAATGGACAGCAACACTTAGGCTTCTACTTCCAGCTTATACATACTATATACATTTTACGGACACAGTATATTTTACAATAGTTATCTTTTGTTTGTTTTTAGTCCCATCCTTCAGCTCCATTCAACCCCTCCCATCAATCTCTGAACACCATCCAGTATTTGCCATATATTTTTCAACTGTGCTGTGATGTTTCACAAAAGTTCTGAACCTTTCTATTCTCATAGATTCTAAATATTGTAAATTAAAAATATTTTGTTTTGCTAAGAGTATAATTATATTATTGATCGATTGACTATTACTTTTTAAATCACCCAGCAGTGCTATTTGCAGAGGGGGACATAATTTGGCAGGGGATTTGGGGGTCCTCCCATTTTTGGGGGCATCTAAAGCACATTTCCTGCATTTCTACACAATCTAATATGACCCATGGCCCTTCTAGCTTCTTCTTCTTCTCTATTTAGAACAACAAAAAGTAAGCAAAAATGCCCACAATCATCAAGATAGGTAAGAGATTATTAAATATGTTTAAGTGATTGATAAGACTGAACTAGAGCCATGATAATTAAATAATCAATATTGTGTTACACCTTTAACTAATGGCCTAACAAATGAACAACTCTTACAAATAAAGTACAAAGACTTAACTTTTGATTGTCTTTAAGACATCCTCTATATCAAATTTCAGCCAGACCGCCAAGCTAACCCAAGCCGCCTACACGCCCGACCCCCACCAGTCTAGTCAATAACTAAACTCTCTCTCCAACACAACTTCCTTCCCATCTTTTTTTTAATGTCTCAAGGGAAGGTTTTGAAAAACAAAAGTTGAATGAAAACACACATGCACCTACACATTAACACACATAAACAATACACTCTCCATATAATTCATATCATAGGCCTAATAGTACTGTAGAGCTCTTTTTACTTGCACACAATATAGCTGGGTCACCCCGTCCTACCCCTAGGGGTCCACAGCTTTAGGATCTTAGTGAAACATTCATTATTGGTTTCAGGTGTGTTAGGCCAACGCCAAAGTTACAACAGTACAGCAGACCCCCAGGGCCAGGACTGAGCAGCCCTGCAGCTAGGGATTGCCTAAATAGGTATCTCCCCTGACGTGGGCATGTTTTCAATACAGACTCCTTTTGTTGTACAGTATTCCATATAAGGCATCCAGACCTTATGAAAGTTGCACAGTATACCCTTAATCTTAAAACAAATCTAGTGATACTGTACATAACTTTCTTCCATACATTGTGGGAGGATAACCATCCTTCCAATTAATGGCAATGCATTTATTAGCCACTATAAATGCTAGGTTACACAGTTTCTTCTGATAACCATCTCCAGTATCAACATTTCCAAGCAAACAAAAAGGGAGAAGGGAGAATCTGTAGACATGCTGAGATAAAATAACATACTCTTTGCCAGAATTCAGCCAGCCTTCACAAAACCACAACATATGCAAATATGTCCCCTTTTGTGCTTTACACCTCCAGCAGAATAATACAATTTCTGAGTGCATGATATTCAGTTTCACTGGCATATAGTATGTTCTATGGATGGTCTTAAACTGCAGTAATGTATGTCTGAGATTATATGAACATGACTGGGCATTCTAACATATCTGTATCCATTCATCATCATCAATAGCGTTTCCCATGTCTTCCTCACATTTTTGTTTTACATCGGGAAAAGCCTCTACCAACCCTTGATACAGTTTGGAAATCAACTTTGGAGGTTTGTCAGACTGGCTTAAAATAGCATCTGGCTTGTCCAGTGTTTGCTGGACAGAGATAATAAAGTGTTATACCTGCAAATATTCACCTCACCTCTGTCACAGACTGGTCTTCCCTGGCTGCCTGACCCTGCTGAGACCCCTGTCACCATCTGATCCTCCTAAAATGAGGCATGACAAAGAATTACCTTGGTGTACATTTATACATTATATTATCCAAGAATAGAATACATCATTATATAATTGAAATGACCATTATTCCCAGATCCCAGACTGTAGCTTTAAACTTAAGCTGCTGTCATGTAGCTACTGTAGGTCTACCCATCAATTGAAGATGGAACTTTGTATCATTCACTGAATATAGACTGGTCTTCCCTGGCTGTCTGACCCTGCTGGGAATCTTCCCACTCCTAAAAGGTAGGCTATTAAAATAGCTCAAGAGAAAGTGCAAGTCTCTCCAACTCTGCTCTCTTCAAACTACATCTAGCATATTGGCTGATATAACCCAGTAATACAATGTAAGGGCCCCGTGAGAATCTCTGGTAATCTAACCTATTTCTTAAGTTATTTGTACGCATTTGATATTGCCTATAGGGCACAAAATTGCTGGGACCATGGCTGGCAAGTGAGCTGCGTCACATACGCCTAAAATATAATTGCGGGACTACGGTTGGGTTTGGGACCAGTTCTTGGGTTTGGGACCAGTTCTTGGGATTGGGATCAGTTCTTGCGGTAGCAGGTGGGAGTCGAACAGAAAGCCAACGGGTGCGGGCGGGAGCGGGATGAAGAAATAGGTGTCGCGCAGACCTCTACTGTGCACCATGACAGTGAAGCCTGTAACGTTACAGCTGTTTATTACTGACTGTGTCAGTGTGAAAAGTAGGGAATTAGCTAGGGAAACTGACAGATCAATACAGTTACATTGCCATACTGACTAATACAACTCACATTGCACTGAAAGAACTTCAGAATATCAATCTTCAATCGTTTGGCCGATGGTTTCATCATTTGATTCAGGTCTAGTTTGATTGAAACAAAAAGAAAAGCTAATGTAAGCCAACTTTTGGCCAGCTCTCTCTCTAACAGTACATCAACTGGCGAAAGATTGCCAAGTTAATTTACTTCTGAAACGGGAAAAAACTATACAAACAACTGCTGTTAGATAGTAATAATAGCCACCTCATATCGCTATCTGACAGATAACTAGAGGCTAGAGCTGACCTGGCTGTAGTAGCTACTCACTAGCGTAGCTTATTCATTCACCTCAGTCGAGAGGGGATGAAACATTAGCTACTGTTACATGTCAGTTACAATACTAGCTCAGCACTGCGAATAAACACTAGTTTATTTTTTTTCTGTTAAGTTAAACAGCAGTTACCTTGCCAGCTACATCAGTCAACTAAAGAGTAGCCAGTTGCTGTTCTACTACCTTTTACAACTTGGTGAAAGAGCACAACACGTACACACTGAACCATGCTCAACTCTCCCGTGCTGGTCCAGCCAGCCTTCCAGAAGCTTTTCCTTCACACAGCCTGTCAGTCTGCTCTGTGGTGTCTGCGTGATCCTAAATCCAGCCCTATAAACACTCCAAACAGCCTACCCGACCACTCGGAGGCATCCACATGGTCCTAAAGCACACCGTTGCCGACAAAAATGAATTTAAGAATGTGTCCCCCCTGTCCCCAGTGAAAGTTGCGCACCTGGACAGAACGAATATCAGAATCAAATGCAGGCAATAATGGTAACCTTGACTTTAGTACTACTAGTTTTGGAAAATGTATTACATACATTACTTTGCAGTGTCTGTGGAGTGTAGGCCTACTTTAGCAATATTTAATGCCATGGTACCAAATAGGCAATACTAAACCATTGCCCATGGTCATAGAGCTCCCCAAACTAACAGGAGAGATCCTTAACATCGTGGGAACATCTGTCTGCTAATCAGAAAGTGGTGTCTGGCCAGGTGGAAAACATTCGCACAGCTTTTCCCTGGCCAAGCTTTCCCAAACTGTGGCATTTGCTTTCCTCTTACTTGGCATGTCTAGGGCGTAGTTGAAGTCTGGAAAATGTTAAAACTTGATTTTCTTTCGATGAAGCCAACTAAAGCACTCAAACAGGAATATTGGATACATGTTTGGATTAAAAAAGTAAGGTAATGTTTTTATCGTGCCTTAAAAATGAGTAGTCTAGTATTGTTTGCTCACCATATTCTCTAAAATGTTTTATTCAGAGTAAACTGTTATCTACTAGAATGAAATCGATTCAATCGTCATTTTAACTCACACCACCATTCCAAAGTTATTAGTAGCATTTCCCCCAACCCAAACCCGTGCGCAATCCGTGTGTAAAGTAGAATCAGGGGTCTCCAGAGGATGATCAATAAACAAAAAAGTGAGAAGAATGTGTCATAATGTGTTGGTGATTGTAGCGCACCTCTAATCTCCCATATTGGAGACCCTCCATAATTTCAAGAGGGTGTCAAGCCAGAACAGCCAAAACAACAAAAGCAGTCTAGTGACCAATCCTACTTTTCAGACTTCTAAACGGGCAGCTTCTGAATGGTCTATAATAAGAGATGGGGAAATAAATAAATATATGTTTTTCTATTGCTGATAAATACATGTTTTTCTTTCTCAACGACAGATAAGAAAATACAAAAGCGTGAGCTGTTATGTGTACAAACTGAAGCCAGCCATCCTGGCAGGCCGCTGTGTAGGGTTTTGGCGCCGGGGCCAGACAGAATAGACAGGACGGGAGGAGCCCCTAGCCTCCACTGGCTCACATCACAGGGATTCTGTGGCTCGAGCTGTGACGTTTCAATAAAGGGAGGGGCTTCGGAATCCAATTCATTACAGCACCACGTGTTCAAGGAGCGTGGGAAAGAGGTGAGCTTTTCTTCCCAGCAAAGAAAGAGAGAGGATCAAATAACATAGTGCAGCAAAAACTCTGAGAGCAGGCAGCTACTATACGCAGCGCGGCCAGGGCTCGATAGAATCCCGCAACCGGATAAATTGCCTACTGCCAGGCGAGGCAGATTATTTCAGGAGGGCTGGAGAGCGCACGCGAACATAAAATATTATACGGTAGTGGGGCTAAATGCTTGAATACGAACCTACTATTCATGGTTCATTTAAACATTATTTAAAACATTTAAACGTCAAAGTAAAAAATTGACAGACTAAATGGGATAGAGACCTCTGTCACAGTCAGTTCGGTAAAGCCATGAGAACGCGCCATGCACTTCTCTGTTTTAGATTATATTCCGATCCAAACACAAGCCTTCTCTACAAAAGAACAAAACCCGATTTGACCTAAATTCTCTCTTTCAACGAGTCTGTTTTCTCTACTGAATGAGGCTCTGCCAGACATACTGATATACGTTTTTGGTCAAATTGCCAATGAACAATTGTTGCTACTGTGAAGAAGAGGACATCGCGTTTTAGTGCATTGCATTAACTCCTCTTTCGCCCGTGCTAATTCATTATGAGGCAACAGTCTAATTTCAATTGGATGCAGTATTATTGCATTGCATCTTCAAATTCAGGACTTTAGCATCACCTACATTGGTCAGAGCCAGACATACAATGCCCTACGTATTTATTTGGACAGTAAAGTAAAAACGTTTAATTTGCCTCTATACTCCATCATTTTGGATTTGAGATAAAATGTTTTATATGTTGCGACAGTACAGAATGTCACCTTTTATTTTGGGGTATTTTTATACATATCTGTTTTACCGTTTAGAAATTAAAGTACTTTATGTAGCCTATCTAGTCCCATCATTCGAAGGTGTCATAAGTATTTGAACAATTTCAATTATAGTGTATTAAAGTAGTCAAAGGTTTAGTGTTTTGGTCCCAATTCCTAGCACGCAACGACTCCATCAAGCTTGTGACTCTACAAACTTGTTGGATGCATTTGCAGTTTGTTTTGGTTGTGTTTGGATTATGTTGTGTCCAATAGAAATACATTTAAAATAATGACTTGTGTCATTTTGGAGTCACTTTTATAATAGAATATGTTTCTGAACACTTCTACATGAATGTGGATGCTACCATGACTATGGATATGGGAAGAGTAGTATTGTTGTGTTGCAATGGGGACACTAATGTGTGCAACACTCGTTCCTACCATGCTACTGCAGTGACCAGCGTCTGTATTGATGATGATATGTTGACCATTAATAAGCAATAGTTAAGCAGCTGAAATACTTTAACCGTCCAATCTGTATAGTCTAAGATAAGAGACAGAACAGATATGAAACAGGTATGATATGTACAGTTAAAGTCGAAGTTTACATACACCTTAGCCAAATACATTTAAACACAGTTTTTCACCATTCCTGACATTTAATCCCAGTAAAAATTCCCTGTTTTAGGTCAGTTAGGATAACCACTTTATTTTAAGAATGTGAAATGTCAGAATAATAGTAGAGAATAATTTATTTCAGCTTTTATTTATTTCATCACATTCCCAGTGGGTCAGAAATGTACATACACTGACAGCTCCTGACAGAGCTGGTGTAACTGAGTCAGGTTTGAAGGCCTCCTTGCTCGCACACGCTTTTTCAGTTCTGCCCACAAATTTTCTATAGGATTGAGGTCAGGGCTTTGTGATGGCCACTCCAATACGTTGACTTCGTTGTCCTTCAGCCATTTTGCCACAACTTTGGAAGTATGCTTGGGGTCAGTGTCCATTTGGAAGACCCATTTGCGACCAAGCTTTAACTTCCTGACTGATGTCTTGAGATGTTGCTTCAATATATCCACATCATTTTCCTTCCTCATGATGCCATCTATTTTGTGAAGTGCACCAGTCCCTCCTTCAGCAAAGCACCCCCACAGCATGATGCTGCCACCCCCGTGCTTCACGGTTGGGATGGTGTTCTTCGGCTTGCAAGCCTTCCCCTTTTTCCTCCAAACATAACGATGGTCATTATGGCCAAACAGTTGTATTTTTGTTTCATCAGACCAGAGGACATTTCTCCAAAAAGTACAATCTTTGTCTCCATGTGCAGTTGCAAACCATAGTCTGGCTTTTTGATGGCGGTTTTGGAGCAGTGGCTTCTTCCTTACTGAGCAGCCTTTCAGGTTATGTCGATATAGGACTCGTTTTACTGTGGATATAGATACTTTTGTACCTGTTTCCTCCAGCATCTTCACAAGGTCCTTTGCTGTTGTTCTGGGATTTATTTGCACTTCTCGCACAAAAGTACGTTCATCTCTAGGAGACAGAACGCGTCTCCTTCCTGAGCGGTATGCCGGCTGCGTGGTCCCATGGTGTTCATACTTGCTTACTATTGTTTGTACAGATGAACGTGGTATCTTCAGGCGTTTGGAAATTGCTCCCAAGGATGAACCAGACTTGTGGAGGTCTACTTTTTTTTTTTTCTGAGGTCTTGGCTGATTTCTTTGGATTTTCCCATGATGTCAAGCAAAGAGTCACTGAGTTTGAAGGTAGGCCTTGAAATATATCTTGGTGCTGAAAACATGTTGACTCACTATTTAAAAAGAAGATGGAGAACAAGCTATAGGATGAAAAATACCAGAGTTTTGGCGCAGGTACAGCTGACTAGTGCTAGCTAACACTACCTACAGTAGCAAATCAATACTTGGAGTCAAATATCAATATAATATCGTCAAAAAATAATATTGCGATATGTAACTAGGGATTTATTCCCCCCATCACTACAAAATAATATGGAATGCCATCATCAGTGATGATGAAGGTTCCCTTTTTTATAAAACAACTTATTTGATATAATCAACAATAAAATACAAGATTTAAGGCCACAGAATGCAGAACAGTATGACCCCCCCTTGTCACTTAATAGAACAGTAGTTAAAATCAAATTAGGTTTAAGATTATGTGATAAGAACATAATATATTTTTATAAAACATACAGTACCAGTCGAAAGTTTGGACACACCTACTCATTCAAGGGTTTTTCTTTATTTTTACTATTTTCTACATTGTACCAGCTTCACCTGGAATGCTTTTCCAACAGCCTTGTAGGAGTTCCCACATATGCTGAGCACTTGTTGGCTGCTTTTCCTTCACTCTGCCGTCCGACTCATCCCAAACCATCTCAATTGGGTTGAGGTCAGTGGATTGTGCAGGCCAGGTCATCTGATGCAGCACTCCATCACTCTACTTCTTGGTAAAATAGCCCTTACACAGCCTGGAGGTGTGTTGGGTCATTGTCCTGTTGAAAAACAAATGATAGTCCCACTAAGCCCAAACAAGATGGGATGGCATATCGCTGCAGAATGCTGTGGTAGCCATGCTGGTTAAGTGTCACAGACAAATAAATCACAGACAGTGTCACCAGCAAAGCACCCCCACACCATAACACCTCCTCCTCCATGCTTTACTGTGGGAACTACACATGCGGAGATCATCCGTTTACCCACACCGCGTCTCACAAAGACACGGCGGTTGTAACCAAAAATCTCAAATTTGGACTCCAGACCAAAGGTCACATTTCCACCGGTGTAATGTCCATTGCTCGTGTTTCTTGGCCCAAGCAGGTCTCTTCTTATTGGTGTCCTTTAGTAGTGGTTTCTTTGCAGCAATTCGACCATGTAAGCCTGATTCACACAGTCCCCTCTGAACAGTTGAGATGTGTCTGTGACTTGAACTCTGTGAAGCTTTTATTTGGGCTACAATTACTAAGGCTGGTAACTCTAATGAACTTATCCTCTGCAGCAGAGGTAACTCTGGGTCTTCCATTCCTGTGGTGGTCCTCATGAGAGCCAGTTTCATCATAGTGCTTGATGGTTTTTACGACTGCACTTGAAGAAACTTTCAAAGTTCTTGAAATGTTACGTATTGACTGACCTTCATGTCTTAAAGTAATGATGGACTGTAAATTCTCTTTGCTTATTTGAGCTGTTCTTGCCATAATATGAACTTGGTCTTTTACCAAATAGGGCTATCTTCTGTATACCCCCCTACCTTGTCACAACACAACTTATTGGCTCAAACGCATTAAGAAGGAAAGAAATTCCACAAATTAACTTTTAAGAAGGCACACCTGTTAATTGAAATGCATTCCAGGTGACTACCTCATGAAACTGGTTGAGAGAATGCCAAGAGTGTGCAAAGCTGTCATCAAGGCAAAGGGTTGGCTATTTGAAGAATCTCAAATATATTTTGATTTGTTTAACACTTTTTGGGTTAAGACATGATTCCATATGTGCTATTTCATAGTTTTGATGTGTTCACTATTATTCTACAATGTAGAAAATAGTAAAAATAAAGAAAAACCCTTGAATGAGTAGGTGTGTCCAAACTTTTGACTGGTAGTGAATGTGTCACGTCTCCTCCCGTTGCTCCCCTCCGGCGCTCTGATTCGCCAGTCCACTGAGCCACCGGTCTGAGCGCACCACCTCGGCAACACCGGAATGGAAACCCAACACACCCTAATCACCTCCAGCGCACCTGCACCTCATCTCAAATCAAATCAAATTATATTTGTCACATACACGTGTTTAGCAGATGTTATAGCGGGTGTAGCGAAATGCTTGTGCTTCTAGCTCCGACAGTGCAGTAATATCTAACAAGTAATATCTAACAATTTCACAACATACACCCAATACACATAAAACTAGTAAGGAATGGAATTTAAGAATATATACATATATGGACAAGCAATGACAGAGCGGCATGGACTAAGATTCAGTAGAATATTATAGAATAGAATGCAGTATATACATATGAGATGAGTAGTGCAAGATATGTAAACATTATTAAAGTGACTAGTGTTCCATTTCTTAAAGTGGCCAGTGATTTCAATAGGCAGCAGCAGCCTCTAATGTGCTAGTGATGGCTATTTAACAGTCTAATGGCCTTGAGATAGAAGCTGTTTTTCATTATCTCGGTCCCAGCTTTGATGCACATGTACTGACCTCGCTGTCTGAATGATAGCGGGGTGAACAGGCAGTGGCTCGGTGGTTGATGTCCTTGATGATCTTTTTGGCCTTCCTGTGACATCGGGTGCTGTAGGTGTCTTGGAGGGCGAGTAGTTTGCCCCTGGTAATGCGTTCGGCAGACCGCACCACCCTCTGGAGAGCCCTGCGGTTGCGGGCGGTGCAGTTGCCGTACCAGGCGGTGATACAGCCCGACAGGATCCTCTCAATTGTGCATCTGTTTGTGAGGATTTTAGGTGCCAAGCCGAATTACTTCAGCCTCCTGAGGTTGAAGAGGCTCTGTTGCGCCTTCTTCACCACACTGTCTGCGTGGGTGGACCATTTCAGTTTGTCGGTGATGTGCACGCCAAGGAACATGAAGCCTTCCTCCTTCTCCACTGCGGTCCCGTCGATGTGGATAGGGGGGTGCACCCTGTGCTGTTTCCTGAAGTCCACGATCATCTCCTTTGTTTTGTTGACGTTGAGTGAGAGGTTATTTTCCTGGCACCACACATCCAGAGCCCTCACCTCCTCCCTGTAGGCGGTCTCGTCATTGTTGGTAATCAAGCCTACTACTGTTGTGTCGTCTGCAAACTTGATGATTGAGTTGGTGAACAGGGAGTACAGGAGGGGGCTGAGCCGCACCCTTGTGGGGCCCTAGTGTTGAGGATCAGCGAAGTGGAGATGTTGTTTCCTACCTTCACCACCTGGGGGCGGCCCGTCAGGAAGTCCAGGACCCAGTTGCACAGGGCAGGGTTCAGACCCAGGGCCTCAAGCTTAATGATGAGCTTGGAGGGTACTATGGTGTTGAATGCTGAGCTATAGTCAATGAACAGCATTCTTAAATAGGTATTCCTCTTGTCCAGATGGGATAGGGCAGTGTGCAGTGTGATGGCGATTGCATCGTCTGTGGATCTATTGGGGCGGTAAGCAAATTGAAGTGGGTCTAGGGTGACAGGTAAGGTAGAGGTGATATGATCCTTGACTTGTCTCTCAAAGCACTTCATGATGACAGAGATGAGTGCTACGGGGCGATAGTCATTTAGTTCAGTTACCTTTGCTTTCTTGTGTACAGGAACAATGGTGGCCATCTTGAAGCATGTGGGAACAGCAGCCTGGGAAAGGGAGAGATTGAATATGTCCGTAAACACACCAGCCAGCTGGTCTGAGCATGCTCTGAGGACGCGGCTAGGGATGCCGTCTGGGCCGGCAGCCTTGCGGGGGTTAACATGCTTAAATGTCTTACTCACGTCAGCCACGGAGAAGGAGAGGCCACAGTCCTTGGTAGTGGGCCTCGTCGGTGGCACTGTGTTATCCTCAAAGCGGGCGAAGAAGGTGTTTATGTTGTCTGGAAGCGAGACGTCGGTGTCGGCGACGTGGCTGGTTTTCCTTTTGTAGTCCGTGATTGTCTGTAGACCCTGCCACATACGTCTCGTGTCTGAGCTGTTCAATTGCGACTCCACTTTGTCTCTATACTGATGTTTTGCCAGTTTAATTGCCTTGCGGAGTAAGTAGCTACACTGTTTGTATTCTGCCATATTCCCAGTCACCTTTCCATGGTTAAATACTTTCAGTTTTGCACGAATGCTGCCATCTATCCACGGTTTCTGGTTAGGGTAGGTTTTAATAGTCACAGTAGGCACATCATCACCTATACACTTCCTGATAAACTCAGCCACCGTTTCAGTGTATTCGTCTAAATTATTTCGCAAGCTACCCGGAACATATCCCAGTCCGCGTGATCAAAACAATCTTGAAGCGTGGATTCCAATTGGTCAGACCAGCGTTGAATAGTCCTTAGCACGGGTACTTCCTGTTTGAGTTTCTGCCGATAGGAAGGGAGGAGCAAAATGGAGTCGTGGTCAGATTTGCCAAAAGGAGGGCGGGGGAGGGCCTTATAACCATCCCGGAAGTTTTAATATAGCAATGTTCGAGGATTTTAGCAGCGCGAGTAGAACAGTCGATATGTTGATAGAACTTCGTTAGCCTAGTCCTCAAATTTGCTTTGTTAAAATCCCCGGCTACAATAAATGCAGCCTCAGGATATGTGGTTTCCAGTTTGCATAAAGTCCAGTGAAGTTCTTTGAGGGCTGTCGTGGTATCGGCTTGAGGGGGGATATACACGGCCGTGACTATAACCAAATAAAATTATCTTGGGAGATAATACGGTCGGCATTTGATTATGAGGTATTCTAGGTCGGGTGAACAAAAGGACTTGTTGCCCTGGGAAGGGCAAACAAAGGATCTGCTTCAGGGAAGTCGTATTCCTGGTCGTAATGCTGGTGAGTTACCGCCACTCTGATATCCAATAGTTTTCCCCGACTGTATGTAATGATACAAAACACTTTCTGAGCTATTAACGTAAAAAAAAATACATAAAAAAAAAAAATACCTCAAAGTTTCCTAAGAGCTAGTCCCGAGGCCGCCATCTTCGTCGGCGCTAGAACATCTCATCACCACCCCTATACAGTGAGGGAAAGAATAATTTGATCCCCTGCTGACTTTGTACGTTTGCCCACTGACAAAGACATGATCAGTCTATAATTTTAATGGTAGGTTTATTTGAACAGTGAGAGACAGAATAACAACAAAAGAATCCAGAAAAACGCATGTCAAAAATTTTATAAATTGATTTACATTTTAATGAGGGAAATAAGTATTTGACCCCTCTGCAAAACATGACTTAGTACTTGGTGGCAAAACCCTTGTTGGCAATCACAGAGGTCAGACGTTTCTTGTAGTTCGCCACCAGGTTTGCACACATCTCAGGAGGGATTTTGTCCCACTCCTCTTTGCAGATCTTCTCCAAGTCATTAAGGTTTCGAGGCTGACGTTTGGCAACTCAAACCTTCAAATCCCTCCACAGATTTTCTATGGGATTAAGGTCTGGAGACTGGCTAGGCCACTCCAGGACCTTAATGTGCTTCTTCTTGAGCCACTCCTTTGTTGCCTTGGCCGTGTGTTTTGGGTCATTGTCATGCTGGAATACCCATCCACGACCCATTTTCAATGCCCTGGCTGAGGGAAGGAGGTTCTCACCCAAGATTTGACAGTACATGGCGCCGTCCATCGTCCCTTTGATGCAGTGACGTTGTCCTGTCCCCTTAGCAGAAAAACACCCCCAAAGCATAATGTTTCCACCTCCATGTTTGACGGTGGGGATGGTGTTCTTGGGGTCATACGCAGCATTCCTCCTCCTCCAAACACGGCGAGTTGAGTTGATGCCAAAGAGCTCGATTTTGGTCTCATCTGACCACAACACTTTCACCCAGTTCTCCTCTGAATCATTCAGATGTTCATTGGCAAACTTCAGACAGGCCTGTATATGTGCTTTCTTGAGCAGGGGGACCTTGCGGGGGCTGCAGGATTTCAGTTCTTCACGGCGTAGTGTGTTACCAATTGTTTTCTTGGTGACTATGGTCCCAGCTGCCTTGAGATCATTGACAAGATCCTCCCTTGTAGTTCTGGGCTGATTCCTCAACCTTCTCATGATCATTGCAACTCCACGAGGTGAGATCTTGCATGGAGCCCCAGGCCGAGGGAGATTGACAGTTATTTTGTGTTTCTTCCATTTGCGAATAATCACACCAACTGTTGTCACCTTCTCACCAAGCTGCTTGGCGATGGTCTTGTAGCCCATTCTAGCCTTGTGTAGGTCTACAATCTTGTCCCTGACATCCTTGGAGAGCTCTTTGGTCTTGGCCATGGTGGAGAGTTTGGAATCTGATTGATTGCTTCTGTAGACAGGTGTCTTTTATACAGGTAACAAACTGAGATTAGGAGCACTCCCTTTAAGAGTGTGCTCCAAAACTAAGCTCGTTACCTGTATAAAAGACACCTGGGAGCCAGAAACCTTTCTGATTGAGAGGGGGTCAAATACTTATTTCCCTCATTAAAATGCAAATCAATTTATAAAAATGTTGACATGCGTTTTTCTGAATTTGTTGTTGTTATTCTGTCTCTCACTGTTCAAATAAACCTACCATTAAAATTATAGACTGATCATTTCTTTGTCAGTTGGCCAATTTACAAAATCAGCAGGGGATCAAATACTTTTTTCCCTCACTGTATAGCCCTGGACTGTTCAGTGTTGTGTTGTGTGTGTGGTTGTTAGTGTCTTGCCGTGTACTCGCTCTTTGTTGTTCTTTTGCTCAGTGTCAAGTAAACCTTTAAATTGTTAATTCCTGCGTCTGCGTCCTGCCTCTTCGTATCCTCAGTACTCGTCACAGAATCACACACCAATCACGAAGATGGATGCAGCAGGTAATCCTCCTGGAGTTTCCCAGCGCCTCGACCAGCACCAGCAGCAGATTGCCCAGCTGAACGCTGCCATGCAGGAAGTGCTCCAAACGCTGCATAAACTGACCATCGCTCCGGTTCCACCTCATGGAGCGGCAAGTGCACCCAGTCCACCTCCTCCCATGCTATCACCAATGTCTGAGGGACCCCTCACTCTGCCGGAGCGCTATGATGGGAAAACTACGAAATGTAGAGGCTTCCTGCTACAGGTTTCACTGTATCTGGCGCGTCAGCGTGGGGCATCTCCATCGGACCAAGCCAGGATAGCGCTGGTGATTTCGCTACTGAAGGGAAAGGCGCTGGATTGGGCCACGCCAGTCTGGGAAGGAGGTGAGGCCGCGACGCTTCCCTACTCCACTTTCCTTGCTTGGTTCAGGGCGGTGTTTGATCATCCCACGTAGGGAAAGGACGGGGGTGAGCGTCTCCTCCGGCTACAACAGGGAGAGGGGGCCGCGTTCGAGTACGCCCTGAGCTTTCGCACGGTGGCGGCATCTTCCGGCTCGAATGAGCGTGCTCTGCGCACAGCCTTCAGGAGAGGCTTACGGGAGGACATTACGACGGAACTCGCATGTCGGGACGACGAGATGGACCTTGATACCCTTATTGCCACGTCCATTCGTCTTGACGACATGTTGAGATACCGACGGTGTTCCCAACACCTCCCGGAGCCTCGACGGTTCTAGGGGTGCCCAGAGAATCCTACAGGGGAGGGTCAGTTTCCAGTGTTAACTACGCGAGCTGATCAAGAACTTATGCTGCAGGTTCAAATAGAAAACAGAGGCACACCCATGATGATAGATACTGGAGCCACTTACACTTGTGTATGTCCAAATTATGCCTCTCACCTCCCCATGTCTGGCAAATACGCCAAAACTGTAGGATTCTCGGGACAAACGCAGTTAATTCCAATGACAGCTCCAGTTCGCCTGACAGCGGATGACAAATCCGCAACCCTCCCTATACTCGTATCAGAACACACCCCTATCGACTTATTAGGAAGAGATGCCCTATGCAAAATGGGTATATAAATTCGGTGTTCCTCTGAAGGGGTAATTATAGATAAAGCAGGGTTAAACTTACAAATGGTAATGACACAGGATACAGCAAATGTATATTGGTTAGGGGGCATTGAGACAGAAGTAGATAAGACAGTCAAGAAGTGGGGTAGGTTTATTCAGGCTCAGATACCAGAAGCAGATAGAGGAAAATCAGAATACAGTGGGGGAAAAAAATATTTAGTCAGCCACCAATTGTGCAAGTTCTCCCACTTAAAAAGATGAGAGAGGCCTGTAATTTTCATCATAGGTACACGTCAACTATGACAGACAAATTGAGGAAAAAAAATCCAGAAAATCCCATTGTAGGATTTTTAATGAATTTATTTGCAAATTATGGTGGAAAATAAGTATTTGGTCACCTACAAACAAGCAAGATTTCTGGCTCTCACAGACCTGTAACTTCTTCTTTAAGAGGCTCCTCTGTCCTCCACTCGTTACCTGTATTAATGGCACCTGTTTGAACTTGTTATCAGTATAAAATACACCTGTCCACAACCTCAAACAGTCACACTCCAAACTCCACAATGGCCAAGACCAAAGAGCTGTCAAAGGACACCAAAAACAAAGTTGTAGACCTGCACCAGGCTGGGAAGACTGAATCTGCAATAGGTAAGCAGCTTGGTTTGAAGAAATCAACTGTGGGAGCAATTATTAGGAAATGGAAGACATACAAGACCACTGATAATCTCCCTCGATCTGGGGCTCCACGCAAGATCTCACCCCGTGGGGTCAAAATGATCACAAGAACGGTGAGCAAAAATCCCAGAACCACACGGGGGGACCTAGTGAATGACCTGCAGAGAGCTGGGACCAAAGTAACAAAGCCTACCATCAGTAACACACTACGCCGCCAGGGACTCAAATCCTGCAGTGCGAGACGTGTCCCCCTGCTTAAGCCAGTACATGTCCAGGCCCGTCTGAAGTGCATTTGGATGATCCAGAAGAGGATTGGGAGAATGTCATATGGTCAGATGAAACCAAAATATAACTTTTTGGTAAAAACTCAACTCGTCATGTTTGGAGGACAAAGAATGCTGAGTTGCATCCAAAGAACACCATACCTACTGTGAAGCATGGGGTTGGAAACATCATGCTTTGGGGCTGTTTTTCTGCAAAGGGACCAGGACGACTGATCCGTGTAAAGGAAAGAATGAATGGGGCCATGTATCGTGAGATTTTGAGTGAAACCCTCCTTCCATCATCAAGGGCATTGAAGATGAAACGTGGCTGGGTCTTTCAGCATGACAATGATCCCAAACACACCGCCCGGGCAACGAAGGAGTGGCTTCGTAAGAATCATTTCAAGGTCCTGGAGTGGCCTAGCCAGTCTCCAGATCTCAACCCCATAGAAAATCTTTGGAGGGAGTTGAAAGTCTGTGTTGCCCAGCGACAGCCCCAAAACATCACTGCTCTAGAGGAGATCTGCATGGAGGAATGGGCCAAAATACCAGCAACAGTGTGTGAAAACCTTTTGAAGACTTACAGAAAACGTTTGACCTGTGTCATTGCCAACAAAGGGTATATAACAAAGTATTGAGAAACTTTTGTTATTGACCAAATACTTATTTTCCACCATCATATGCCAATAAATTCATTAAAAATCCTACAATGTGATTTTCTGGATTTTCTTTTCTCATTTTGTCTGTCATAGTTGACGTGTACCTATGATGAAAATTACAGGCCTCTCTCATCTTTTTAAGTGGGAGAACTTGCACAATTGGTGGCTGACTAAATACTTTTTTCCCCCACTGTATCATTGCACAATGCAATACGATCCCTATCGTGATGATCTTTTAGAACAGCTATGGTTGTTAAACACAAATGGGAAATCAGTACCAATTATGTCTCAGTACATAGTCATAGGAAAACAGGGGAGCAGCAATGGAGGTAACAGACAGGGACAGCTCAGACTTTGTGGCAAAATTATATAATGTTTCTGTTGCTGCCCCACACATTACTTTACTAGTAAACAAGGGAATGGAGGCCAAGGATTTTGGCCCCATGATGAAGCGAGCAAAAACAAGTCAATGGAACAAAACAGAAAACCTGCTGATTTATCACTCAAAAGACAAAGCTCCCATTAAGATATTAACTACCACAGTAATGACTGGAGACCCAAGGGAGGTGGAAGTTACAGCCCAACAGCTAATACAGCTAGGGGAAGTAACAGAACCAGAGAACCAGCAAAAACAGGAAATGGAGAGAAACATACCAGATGAGGTACAGTGAGGGAAAAAAGTATTTGATCCCCTGCTGATTTTGTACGTTTGCCCACTGACAAAGAAATGATTAGTCTATAATTTTAATGGTAGGTTTATTTGAACAGTGAGAGACAGAATAACAACAAAAAAATTCAGAAAAACGCATGTCAAAAATGTTATAAATTGCATTTTAATGAGGGAAATAAGTATTTGACCCCCTCTCAATCAGAAAGATTTCTGGCTCCCAGGTGTCTTTTATACTGGTAACGAGCTGAGATTAGGAGCACACTCTTAAAGGGAGTGCTCCTAATCTCAGCTTGTTACCTGTATAAAAGACACCTGTCCACAGAAGCAATCCATCAATCATATTCCAAACTCTCCACCATGGCCAAGACCAAAGAGCACTCCAAGGATGTCAGGGACAAGATTGTAGACCTACACAAGGCTGGAATGGGCTACAAGACCATCGCCAAGCAGCTTGGTGAGAAGGTGACAACAGTTGGTGCGATTATTCGCAAATGGAAGAAACACAAAAGAACTGTCAATCTCCCTCGGCCTGAGGCTCCATGCAAGATCTCACCTCGTGGAGTTGCAATGATCACGAGAACGGTGAGTAATCAGCCCAGAACTACACGGGAGGATCTTGTCAATGATCTCAAGGCAGCTGGGACCATAGTCACCAAGAAAACAATTGGTAACACACTACGCCGTGAAGGACTGAAATCCTGCAGCGCCCGCAAGGTCCCCCTGCTCAAGAAAGCACATATACAGGCCTGTCTGAAGTTTGCCAATAAACATCTGAATGATTCAGAGGAGAACTGGGTGAAAGTGTTGTGGTCAGATGAGACCAAAATCGAGCTCTTTGCCATCAACTCAACTCGCCATGTTTGGAGGAGGAGGAATGCTGCCTATGACCCCAAGAACACCACCCCCACCGTCAAACATGGAGGTGGAAACATTATGCTTTGGGGGTGTTTTTCTGCTAAGGGGACAGGACAACTTCACCGCATCAAAGGGACGATGGACGGGGCCATGTACCGTCAAATCTTTGGTGAGAACCTCCTTCCCTCAGCCAGGGCATTGAAAATGGGTCGTGGATGGGTATTCCAACATGACAATGACCCAAAACACACGGCCAAGGCAACAAAGGAGTGGCTCAAGAAGAAGCACATTAAGGTCCTGGAGTGGCCTAGCCAGTCTCCAGACCTTAATCCCATAGAACATCTGTGGAGGGAGCTGAAGGTTTGAGTTGCCAAACGTCAGCCTCGAAACCTTAATGACTTGGAGAAGATCTGCAAAGAGGAGTGGGACAAAATCCCTCCTGAGATGTGTGAAAACCTAGTGACAAACTACAAGAAACGTCTGACCTCTGTGATTGCCAACAAGGGTTTTGCCACCAAGTACTAAGTAATGTTTTGCAGAGGGGTCAAATACTTATTTCCCTCATTAAAATGCAAATCAATTTATAACATTTTTGACATTCGTTTTTCTGGATTTTTTTGTTGTTATTCTGTCTCTCACTGTTCAAGTAAACCTACCATTAAAATTATGGACTGATAATTTCTTTGTCAGTGGGCAAACGTACAAAATCAGCAGGGGATCAAATACTTTTTTGCCTCACTGTATGGTCACAACATGATACAGATGTTGGATTGGTAAAATCAGTCAATCAATCAAGTACTGTTTGCGTCAAGACAAAACCAGATGCCAAGCCCCCTTGGAAGGCTCAAGACCATATGAAACCTGAGGCAGAAGACGGTATCAACATGACAATCGAGGGACTAATAAAAGCACTCTCCTCATGTGTTTAATCAGGTGCTAAGAGCAGACCTGGAAGATCTGATACTTGAAGGAACATTGATTCAGTATGTGGATGATCTGTTGATCTGTGCCCCCTCCTTGGAACAATGCCATGCTGATTCTATGAAGGTTTTAAAGCGATTGGCAGAAGGAGGACACAAGGTGTCAAAAACAAAACTTCAGTACTGCCAATCCCAAGTTGAATACCTAGGACGAACAATTGCGCATGGAACAAAGGCAATAGCGCCAGGACAACTAGAAGGAATTAGCAAAGCGCCGCTTCCTCAAACAGTTGCTCAGATGATGACGTTCTTAGAGATGACTGGATTCAGCTCAGACTGGATAGAGGAGTATGCAGTTAAAACAGCTCCTCTGCGAGAAATCATGAAAGAAGCAGGACAGCTAGACCTTAGAGCAAATCTTGAATGGAACAGTGATGCCCTAATTGCATTTGAAACAATGAAAAAAGAGATGCAATCCGCTCCGGCTCTAGCAGTCCCAGATTATACAAAACCATTATTGTTGTATGTGGCAAACAGATGTGATAGGTATGCGACGGTGGTACTTATGCAAGAAACATGCAGTGGAAGACGAAAACAGCCCATTACGTATTATAGTACTAAATTGGACTCTGTTGCCCAGGGATACCCACCCTGCTATCAAGGCTTAGCTGCGTTACAATATGCATATGACAAGACATCCACCATCACCATGGGATATCCAGTAACAATACACACACACACTATAAAATAGTGGAACTGATAGAGAAAGGAAAGTTTGTTCTTACCAATGCCAGAACTTTAGAATACATGACTCTACTGACCTATCCAGATGTTTCCATTAAACGGTGCAGTACAGTAAACCCAGCTGAGAGAATTCCTTTGGAATTTGAGGGACAGGCACATGATTGTGTAGCAGACTCCTTGACGTTTACCAGACTTCGACCAGACCTAGAGTCAACCCAGTTGCTTAATGTGGGGGAAGAGTACATAGAATAATATTTTGCGGATGGGTCCTATAAAGATCATATGGGAAATCATGCAGGCTATGCAGTAGTACAAAAACAAGGAAAGGAGTTTAAAGAAGGGATAGCAGAATACTGTCCACAGCCATGCTCATCCCAGTTAGCCGAACTAAAAGCACTCACCGCGGCCTGTATCCTAGGAAAAAGAAAGACAGTTAACATCTATACTGATTCAACATATGCTCATGGGGTATGTAATTTATTTGGGGCAGTCTGGAAACAACAAGGATTTAGGAAAAGTGATGGTACACCCATACAACACCACGAGCAGATTGTAAAATTAATGACGGCGTTAATGTACCCCACAAAATTGCCGATAATAAAGTGTCAGGCGCATAAGAAAGGAAATGGACTTATAATCAAAGGAAACAATGCAGCTGATGAAGCTGCCAAGAAGGCATCTAAATGCACCATCCCAGTGTTAACGGCACCAATGGTCATTATTGAATCTATACCGCAACCAGATGACATAATTAGGATGCAGGAAATGGCAGGACCTTATGAACAAACAATGTGGCACCAAAGAGGGGCCACCAAAGATGTGACAGGATTATGGAGGTCTCATGAAGGAACCATAGTAGCACCCACTATGTTGCTCAATCTACTGATAACTGATGTGCATGGTTTTGGCCATTGCGCAAGGGGGGAACTGATAAGGAAAATTAAAAAACAGGGATACTGGTCACCATATCTACAGGCAACAGTAGATGAGGCATTAACAAAATGTGAGGTGTGTGCACAAAACAATGTACGAAAAGGAATAACTACGCCTGTAGGTCACATACCAGTCCCAGAAGGACCATTTTGACACCTAGTCATGTACTATGTAGATATGATAAACAAGGTGAATGGCAAAAGATACGTGCTAGTGATCATAGATAAATTTAGCAGATGGGTAGAGGCGGTACCATCAGTAGACCAAGGATCAGGGACAGTAATCAAATTTCTAACCAGAGAAGTAATACCCAGATTTGGAATACCAACAGAAATCAGTTCAGACAGTGGATCAGCATTTATTCAGAAAACGGTGAAACAAGTACTACAGCAGTTAAAGATTAAGCAAAGACTGGGGTGTGTATATATAATGGAACCCTCAAGGCTAAACTGAATAAAATCTGTACCAGTGCAAAGGTCAATTGGGTGGATGCACTGCCACTAGCTTTAATGAGCTATCGCATGCAAACTAACAGAAATACGCACCTTACCCCGCATGAAATGCTTACGGGTCGACCCATGCCAGTGGCAGTTCTGAGAGCCCTACAAAGGACCCTCATTGGAACAATTAGAGATGGAGCTTAAAGCATATGTAAGACAACTAACTGCTATACATAAATTGATCTATCTCCAGGAAAAAAGGCGAGAGCCAGAACCCGGACCAGAGGAGCCAGGACCGGTGATTCCAGGAGACCAAGTTTACATCCGAGTGTTTCGCAGAAAGTGGAACGAGGCCAGGAGAGAAGACCATACACAGTGATCCAAGCGACGCCCACTGCGATACAGGTGGAAGGAAGTAAAACGTAGTACCATCTGAATCACTGCACCAGGGTCTCGAAGGGAACCGGCCTGCCACCGGCGAGCCATGAGGAAGCTGAGGATGTCAAGGCACCAGGCGGAGTCCAAGAAGAAGAAGAAGCAAGCACGAGCCTTAGCACCAACATCGAAGGCCAGCAGGCATTCCCTCCTGAGAATCTAGAGAGTCAGGAGATGGGGCCTGATGAGGTGGGGAATACTGCTGATAGGATACCTGCTATGGCAGATGCCCCAATCACAAGCGATCACCCAGGCAATGGAGGGACAGCAGGAGATGGAGGGGAGAGTGACTTCCCTGCCATTGAAGAAAGTGACTCCCCTGCCATTGAGGAGAGTGACTTTCCTACGATTGACTTCTCTGCCCTATTATGGTCCCCAACAACTGAAGAGCTGTGGAATTGCTCTGACACTAATAGCAGTTAACCTAGGAAAGATGGTAGTCAGTCTGCCCACAACTATACAGTATTATAGAGATAGCCTTACTGAACCAGGAAGATTATCTGTTGTGAACAGAGACCAAATATTATACACAGGCTGGCCTAGACTAGGTAGATGTCAGATAGAAGGATATGCACTGTTTAAAATAAAATGCCTAAAAAATCATTGTGTGGAAGTTAAGCCAAAAAGAAATAAAAATGGAAAACTTGTAGGGAATAGATATGTAAATATAATGGATATAAAACAAGCCAAACATCTTATGATCTCACCAGTACTTAAGGAATTGGCCCCTGAAGCTAGAATAAAAAATAGACTAAAAAAGCAGGTACCATTGGAAACAGCTCAAACTAGTATTTTTATTCCAGACCAAGAAATGACAGTTACAGAAACTCAAAGATCCTTTTCAATACGGAGGATCAAACCTCTGCCAGAGCTATCACTTTGTGGGTGGGCTAATCATCAAACAATGGGAGAAGCAATCTGGGATGAATATGGCTGTAAAATAAAAATTGACAAGGGAAACACTACTTGGGAAATTACCTTAGAGGAGTTGACACAAGAGAATGATGCAAAATATGTTTTGGAAATTTTCAGCACTAAATGGTCAGAAGGGAACAATATAACAACGATTGATATTACTCCTAATTCCACACGTCAGCCTAGACAGGAAAGAAAAATAGGGACAGATAATGCAACCATGGCAATCACCCAAGGACCATCAATTATTGTAACAACTAAACCAATAAAGACAGAATTAGAAACAACAGAATCAACTGGGTTCTTTCAAAATGTATGGGAATCTTTGACTAATTGGGGAAACCAGGAAAATAAACAATCTAGCTCAGCCCCAGCAGTAATACCGGAAATAATGAAAGCACCAACAAAACTAAGGAGACTATAGGAGGGAGCGTTACAAAATGATTGGTACAGATGGGCACAGTATTCAGCTAAAGTAATGAATAAGAAAACAGATTGTCTAGTATGCTCCCCCTCCCCATTAAAGGAACTGATGGTAATACCAAGTCCACATAGCCACAGGGACTGTGCTGACTTTAAACGAAACTTCTGTCACCTCAAAAGATCAGAGAGACCCTATTGCCCTGCAGAATACTTATCCTTCTTAGGAAGTCCTGACCATCACAAATACTATAATCAAACAGGGGGGAGTGGTGTAAAAAATTAGATGTCAGAATAGAACCAAGAAAAATGGAAACACCAGAGAAATATCGAATAGATAATGAGCAGAAGTATGAATGCTATAAAAAAACAAATGGGGAACATGATTTGGGAACATTTATGGGAAAGTGTGAGACCACATGGCATTTAGATAATGATATCTCTTGGAATGCAGACACTCCACGAAGAGCAATCTATCAGGTGGCAGGGTCAAGCACTGGCATGATAGTTACTAATGGAGGGCCTGGTGACCCTGGGGAATGCGAGAAAAAGACACTATCACTGCAGATTTCTTTTGGGTATGTGGAGAACAAAGAATTAGAGCCACATTGCCTAGAGGATGGATGGGAATATGTGCTAGAGCACAAATGCTTCAGGAAGTACTTATATCAAAATGGGAGTTAGTAAAAACAACAAATCGCACAGGACGCACAGAATAATGATAAAAGGGTAATAAGAGCGTATGAACATATCCCCAATGTATATTTGGATTCAATAGGTCAGCCTAGAGGAATTCCAAATGAATATAAGGCAAGAGATGAAATTAAAGCAGGATTTGAATCAATATTTGTCTGGATATCACCTAACAAAAACCTAGAATGGATCAATTATATTTACTATAATCAACAAAGGTTTATTAATTACACAGACTCTGCGTTAACAGCTCTGGGAGAGCAAGTACAGGCTACAGTGGGGGAAAAAAGTATTTAGTCAGCCACCAATTGTGCAAGTTCTCCCACTTAAAAAGATGAGAGAGGCCTGTAATTTTCATCATAGGTACACGTCAACTATGACAGACAAAATGAGAAAAAGAAATCCAGAAAATCACATTGTAGGATTTTTAATGAATTTATTTGCAAATTATGGTGGAAAATAAGTATTTGGTCAATAGCAAAAGTGTCTCAATACTTTGTTATATACCCTTTGTTGGCAATGACACAGGTCAAACGTTTTCTGTAAGTCTTCACAAGGTTTTCACACACTGTTGCTGGTATTTTGGCCCATTCCTCCATGCAGATCTCCTCTAGAGCAGTGATGTTTTGGGGCTGTCGCTGGGCAACACGGACTTTCAACTCCCTCCAAGATTTTCTATGGGGTTGAGATCTGGAGACTGGCTAGGCCACTCCAGGACCTTGAAATGCTTCTTACGAAGCCACTCCTTCGTTGCCCGGGCGGTGTGTTTGGGATCATTGTCATGCTGAAAGACCCAGCCACGTTTCATCTTCAATGCCCTTGCTCTTGGAAGGAGGTTTTCACTCAAAATCTCACGATACATGCCCCCATTCATTCTTTCCTTTACACAGATCAGTAGTCCTGGTCCCTTTGCAGAAAAACAGCCCCAAAGCATGATGTTTCCACCCCCATGCTTCACAGTAGGTATGGTGTTCTTTGGATGCAACTCAGCATTCTTTGTCCTCCAAACACGACGAGTTGAGTTTTTACCAAAAAGTTCTATTTTGGTTTCATCTGACCATATGACATTCTCCCAATCCTCTTCTGGATCATCCAAATGCACTCTAGCAAACTTCAGACGGGCCTGGACATGTACTGGCTTAAGCAGGGGGACACGTCTGGCACTGCAGGATTTGAGTCCCTGGCGGCGTAGTGTGTTACTGATGGTAGGCTTTGTTACTTTGGTCCCAGCTCTCTGCAGGTCATTCACTAGGTCCCCCCATGTGGTTCTGGGATTTTTGCTCACCGTTCTTGTGATCATTTTGACCCCACGGGGTGAGATCTTGCGTGGAGCCCCAGATCGAGGGAGATTATCAGTGGTCTTGTATGTCTTCCATTTCCTAATAATTGCTCCCACAGTTGATTTCTTCAAACCAAGCTGCTTACCTATTGCAGATTCAGTCTTCCCAGCCTGGTGCAGGTCTACAATTTTGTTTCTGGTGTCCTTTGACAGCTCTTTGGTCTTGGCCATAGTGGAGTTTGGAGTGTGACTGTTTGAGGTTGTGGACAGGTGTCTTTTATACTGATAACAAGTACAAACAGGTGCCATTAATACAGGTAACGAGTGGAGGACAGAGGAGCCTCTTAAAGAAGAAGTTACAGGTCTGTGAGAGCCAGAAATCTTGCTTGTTTGTAGGTGACCAAATACTTATTTTCCACCATAATTTGCAAATAAATTCATTAAAAATCCTACAATGTGATTTTCTGGAATTTTTTTCCTCAATTTGTCTGTCATAGTTGACGTGTACCTATGATGAAAATTACAGGCCTCTCTCATCTTTTTAAGTGGGAGAACTTGCACAATTGGTGGCTGACTAAATACTTTTTTCCCCCACTGTATAAGTAGAATGACATGGCAGAATAGGCAGGCTTTAAACTGACTGTTGGCAGAAAAAGGTGGAGTTTGTGTTATGTTTGGGGATGAATGTTGTACCTTCATTCCCAATAATACTGCTCCGGATGGTTCATTCACTGAAGCAATGACTAAGCTCAAAAGACTACGAAAATAAGTTAAGGACAATGCTGGGCATGACACTCACACATGGGATTGGATGGACTTAACTTTGGGAAAGTGGGGAGCAATGTTTACAAAAATGGCAATCATGATAGGCATAGCACTTAGTAGTAATGGGAATGGTTTTTTGTTGTGTACTGCCTTTGTTAAAATCACTCTTGATCCAAACCACAGTAAAGCAAATGACTGTACAGACAATTGTTAATAATTCACCTGTTCAGGGAGCTCCAGGACAGTATGTTAATGAATATGGAAAGCCCTGTAATATTAAAGGAGGACCAATGGACTGCCCATTTGGGAATCCTTAATGTCTGTATGGCGTTGTCCCTGGGGGTGGATGGGCCTGTCATGGTTACAAAGCTCAACAGCAACAATTGGAGGTTAGCTTAGAGGGAAACCTTCTGGAGGACTTGTACCCAGTACTTGACTGGGCTCTTCGTCCTCATTGAGATGGGTCAGACAATGAGGAAGATACATTGGTCTGAATATTCTTATAAAATGTAACCACAGATGGCAAGGCTAAGAATAAGTATATGCACATGCTTACACTCATTTTATGTTAACTTTTGTTTTATTGGTTGGGACTTATTTAAGTCCCAAAGGGGGGATATGTGGGGAATTTTTGGTTAACTACTCTATCTCACTTAGGGGCGGACAACATAAAAACAAATTATATTAATTATGCATGTTGTAGAATGAAACGCCTATATGCCTTAAATTCTTATGGATTAAGAACCAATTAAAGGGTTAAAACAGAGCAGAGACATTTCTTTAGTGCAAACGCTGTGCTTCTGATAATGGATGGTTCCCTCTAACTCCCTGCAGCTGGTCTGGGTATGTCAATGACGTGATGGAGATAAAACTTCTCGTTGTAGCTGTGTGGAGATTGGAGTAACAATGGAACTAGTGTTATCACTTGTTTGTGCTTATGACCTGACACACATAGTCACATGCACATAGTAACAAGGAAAAACCATAGTGGCTTGAGGTCCAGGGAGGATGGCTGTTGGGCTTAAACGTATTAATTGATATGTTTTATAATGTGTTATGAAATGATAAGGGTAAAACAGAATGAACATGATTGATACTTTGTACTCCAGATGCATGCCTGGATAGTGAATATAGTCAATACAGAGTGTGATTGTTCTTTAACGTACGTATGTATATAATTTTTCAAGCCACCAATATAATGAGATAAGTGACAGAGGCCCCATTTAGAGAAGCGCATGTAGCCCTCGTGAGTAAACAACATGTGACACCGAAGGATGTTAATCATGTACATATAATGGAGTAACTGTGTAGGTTGTATAAGCATGACTATGCATTTGTGTCTGTATAAAAGGAGAGCTCCGGGTCAGGGCAAGCAGTTGCTCCATGGACCAGCCCGGCTTTGTTGCGCTTTAATAAAGTATATTCTGAATTCACAAGCTCCGTTTTTTTTAGAGATACTTTTGAGTTAAATATTTCTACCCCATATGCCAGTTAAAAAAACTTCCCAGACAGTAGACCACACTCTTAACCTGATCCATCCCTACATAAAATGTATTTCAACTCATAATACAGTTTTTTACAATCACTTTGGCACTAATTTCAGAACCTTGACGTCATGACACAAAACTCACAACCAATGATCAAAATGCACATTTTTCAATTGCTTGAATACAATACACATAAAACTAAGATCATTTGTTCATTTAACAAAAATCACCTGTTCAATATGACACAACTTAACATCAAAGTACTACTATTTCAAAAGGCAATTCACACATTACATTTAAGATGAGTGTCTATTCATTTCATTACAATTATCCAACTATCAATTGATACAACTGCTCAAAATGATAAGTAACTGTTGCATTACTCTTAATGCATAGTTCTATGGAAACAGACAAACAATATTCCATGTTTAGATCATGAAAGTTTCAAGATAACAAGATTCATTGTCACCAATTAGCGTGGAGCATGAACCAATTAGACTTCATTATCTATGGATGTAATATTTCATCATCATTCTTTATCAGAAACTGTTTCTATGGTCCCATGTACCACCTTTTCAGACTATGTACAGTATTGACAGTACTGCACTGTATGGATGCAGGCCCTTGTAATTGCTTGTCCAATTCTGCCAACTCGTTACTGATGATCGAGTTCACATTGTGGAACGAGTATATAAAGAATTGATTGGGATCCACTTGCAACAACATAGCGATACGTACTGTAACATGGAGCCAGCAGGTGATCCAGGTCACAATAGAGGTCAAGCAGTGGTGGGAGGAAGACGAGGAAGACGTGTTGGTCAAAGGAATGGCAGGGGACAAGCACCCCTTCTGAGAGGTGGTCGTGGGCCTTGTTTGAGGGGTGTGGGGGAACGTGGTAGAGGACAAGGCCACGGACCAAGACAGCGGCAGCAACAGCAGAGTGTCCAATGAAATCTGAGCAATAGTTGTAGACCATGTCATAAATCATGGCATGACAATGACTGAGGCGGCTACAATGATACAACCAAACCTCAGAAGGTCAACCGTGTCCTCAATAATCAGAACTTTCCGCAATGAGAACTGGTAAGTCGTCAGCATGCACTAAACATTATGCTACTCTCAATTGCCAAATGACTGCATACCAATGTGTATCACAGAGTAGGTGATGTGACCAAGTGTCTTCTTACTGTAATGTTCCCTGTAGAATTGAAACTAGGCCAAATAAGGGAGGCAGAGGCAAAATTCTGACTGACCAACAAGAGCAGGCTGTTGTCGATTTGGTTCGGGCCAGAAATGATATTAGCCTTACAGAAATTTGCCAGCATATCTTGGACAATGAAGACATGTTTAACAATGTGGAATCCATAAGTTTGCCGACTATTGCACGCATGCTGAAAAGGCACCAGGTGTCTTTAAAACAACTATACCGTGTGCCTTTTGAAAGAAATGCAGACAGTGAAGCAAATGAGGACTGAGTATGTTCAGGTATGTTCAGTTTCAAGATGGCTGTTGTAATAAAATTCCCTAATAATTCTACATTGTACAGTAATCAGTAAATCTCTTTCCAAAATGTATTTTTAGAGGGTGATGGAGCTAGATGCTGATGACAACCATCACAAATTCATATATTTGGATGAGGCAGGCTTTAACCTGGCCAAGACAAGGAGGAGAGGTCGGAATTTCATTGGCCAGCGGGCAACCATCCAAGTACCTGGACAATGTGGGGCCAACATTACCATGTGTGTGGCTATATCAGAAGATGGTGTGGTGGGACACAGACCTCGTATTGGATCATATAATGCATCTCTCCTTGTAACCTTCCTTGATGAGCTCGATCAGGTCTGTAGAGCTGATGGCGTGTCCTATGTCATTGTGTGGGATAATGTCAGCTTCCACCATGCTCATTTGGTGCAAGCATGGTTTCAGGCCCATGCACAATTTACAACCCTGTATTTACCCCCATACTCTCCTTTCCTTAACCCGATTTGAGGAATTCTTCTCCACATGGAGATGGAAGGTTTATGATAGGCGCCCTCATGAACAAGCCACTCTACTCCAGGCCATGGATGACGCATGCAATGACATCACGGCAGACCAGTGTCAGGCCTAGATTCGCCATGCCCGAAGGTTTTTTCCAAGATGTTTGGCTAATGAAAACATCCATTGTGATGTGGATGAGAACCTGTGGCCAAATCCACAAGACAGAGTTGATGAACATGTAGAAGTACAGTAATCACTCCTAGGTTTTGCTTTTTACAGTACAAGCAAGCAAGTTGAGGAACACTGCATTTGATGTTTTACAGTACTGTATTGTTTTTCATCAATATATTTCAGATTTTGTTCAATGATTCCACTGTGTCTGTAGTATTCTCTCTACTACTGCAGTACTTTTACAGGGATGTATTTACATGTAGTACCATAATGAAACATGTATCACCTATTTTGTACTACAGTATTTAATGATTGTACGAACAATGACACAGTGAAACTATCGGTTGCTTGTGTGTGGGTGATCTAAATTAAAGTTTCATTGGTATTTCACAATACATTTGTTTTTTGAACCAATGATTGTGCAAGTGCAAGATTTCTTTAAAGATATGAATGCACAATGCAATGTTTTGAACATTGGACAGCCTGTGTTACAAGTGATGACCGTTTTGAGTTTTGTGTCTAGAGTTTTGAAAAATAACGTCAAGGTTCTGAAATTAGTGCCAAAGTGATTGAAAAAAACTGTAACATATGGCTTAAAAACTTAAATTAGTTCCATTGTAATAACATAATAAAAGTCTCTGTTGAACATTGGGACGTAGGAAACAGTCCAACGGAAGATAAACATTTAGGGAAAATGGAAAAGCAGCAAGTTCGGTGTGAAGACAGTAATCAGCATAGTAGGCCTATTTCAGTCAGTGGCCATATTGATTCCTGCAAGACGGACTGAGATAGGTCAGGGGTCAGAGGTTAGGGGTCAAGCCTTGTTCAATAATGGAGTAGTATCCTCAGTGATATACAGCACTTCCTGGAACTGTGACATGACCCTGCTGAAGTGGGACCATTCCCAGAAGACCTTGCCACAGCCAGCATTCGAGATTCCAAGATGGCGTAGTAGTGCAGTTCTGTTTTTGTCGTGTGTCTGTAAATAGCCTGTAAATACCCTGTTTTTTTGTATTTTTCGTACATATTTCCCTATCAGACTTTTCATCCTTCTACAAAATATACTTTCCTGCAACCCGCCTCACTCAATGTGGAACGGATTCTATTATTGACTTACCTTTATCTGGAGTCTCCAGTTGAAACTAGCTAGCCAGCTGACTGGCTACTTGCTATTAGCCACAGCTGGCGGTATTTCACCCAGAGCATTGGATTTTTTTTCTGCGGGATTGATTTGGTCACTGGACATTAATCACCGGATATTCGGCCAGTCTGCACAGCGCGTTGTCGACCCAGAACATATCGGTTTTTCCGCCGGAATCACTGAATCACTGGACCTTTAACTCCGGATTCATCGCTACCAGCTAGCTGCAACGGAATGGACGCTGTGGTCTGGCTAATCATCCTGAGCTAGGCCCATCTCCCGGCTATCTACCTCTCTGTCAACCAGACGGGACCACCTAGTGTTGACACGGAGCCCCGCCGATCCTACACGACTGGTCTGCCGACGAAATCGTCTGATGTGGTTACGACGTTAACCACGAAGATTCCATCTGCTAGCCCCGGCCCGCTAGCACACGCTAGCCGTGGCCACTTACTCGAACTATCCTATTGCTGTTCACCGGACCTTATGATAACTCAGCTATACAGCTGATGTCTGCTGGACTGTTCCTTTTTACGGTACTACATCCGGTTTATGTTTAGCCTCAGCCCAAACATGGTTAGCTTATTGTTGTTTCGGTTATTTCTAATTGTACTATTTCACTGTAGACCCCCCAGCCCAGCTAAACCTGCCTTAGATAGCTCCTTTGTCCCACCCCCTATACACGCGGAGACCGACTCAATTGATGCCTCCAGCGATGCTATCTCTTTCATTGTTACCCAACGCTTAGGTTTACCTCCACTTTACTCATATCCTTCCATATCCTTGTCTGTACATAATGCCCTGAATCTTTTCTATAACACCCGGAAATCTGCCCCCTTTATTCTATGTACCCAACGCACTAGAAGACCAGTTCTTAAAGCCTTTAGCCGTATCCTTATTCTTGTCCTCCTCTGTTCCTCTGGTGATGTAGAGGCTAACCCAGGCCCTGCAGCCCTCAGTATCACTCCTACTCCCCAGGCGCTATCATTTGCTGACTTCTGTAATCGCAAAAGTCTTGGTTTCTTGCACATAAATATCAGAAGTCTACTTCCTAAGTTTGAGTTATTCACTGCGTTAGCACACTCCGCCAACCCTGATGTTCTAGCAGTGTCTGAATCCTGGCTCAGGAAGGCCACCAAAAATTCTGAAATTTCCATCCCCAACTATAACATTTTCCGTCTAGATAGAACTGCCAAAGGGGGTGGAGTTGCAATCTACTGTAGAGATAGCCTGCAGAGCTCTATCATACTATCCAGGTCTGTGCCCAAACAGTTTGAGCTTCTACTTCTAAAAATCCACCTTTCCAGAAATAAGTCTCTCACTGTTGCCGCTTGCTACAGACCCCCCTCAGCCCCCAGCTGTGCCCTGGACACCATATGTGAATTGATTGCCCCCCATTTATCCTCAGAGTTCGTACTGCTTGGTGACCTAAATTGGGATATGCTTAATCCCCCAGCCATCCTACAATCCAAACTAGATGCCCTCAACCTCACGCAAATTATCAACAAACCTACCAGGTACAACCCTAAATCCGTAAACATGGGTACCCTCATAGATATCATCCTGACTAACATACCCTCTAAATACACCTCAGCTGTCTTCAACCAGGATCTCAGCGATCACTGCCTTATTGCCTGCGTCCGTAACGGGTCCGCGGTCAAACGACCACCCCTCATCACTGTCAAACGCTCCCTAAAACACTTTAGCGAGCAGGCCTTCCTAATTGACCTGGCCCAGGTATCCTGGATGGATATAGATCTCATTCCGTCAGTAGAGGATGCCTGGTTGTTCCTTAAAAGTAATTTCCTCTCAATCTTAAATAAACATGCCCCATTCAAAAAATACAGAACTAAGAACCGATATAGCCCCTGGTTCTCCTCAGACTTGACTGCCCTTGACCAGCACAAAAACATCCTGTGGCGTACAGCATTAGCATCAAATAGCCCCCGCGATATGCAACTTTTCAGGGAAGTTAGGAACCAATATACACAAGCAGTCAGGAAAGCAAAGGCTAACTTTTTCAAACAGAAATTTGCATCCTGTAGCACTAACTCCAAAAAGTTTTGGGACACTGTAAAGTCCATGGAGAATAAGAGCACTTCCTCCCAGCTGCCCACTGCACTGAGGCTAGGAAACACTATCACCACCGATAAATCTACAATAATCGAGAATTTCAACAAGCATTTTGCTACAGCTGGCCATGCTTTCCATCTGGCTACCACTACCCCGGCCACCAACTCTGCACCCTCTGCTGCAACTTGCCCATGCCCCCCCCCCCCCCCCGCTTCTCCTTCACACAAATTCAGACAGCTGATGTTTTGAAAGCGCTGCAAAATCTGGACCCCTACAAATCAGCTGGGCTAGACAATCTGGACCCTTTCTTTCTAAAACTAGCCGCCGAAATTGTCGCAACCCCTATTACTAGTCTGTTCAACCTCTCTTTCATAACGTCTGAGATCCCCAGAGATTGGAAAGCTGCCGCGGTCATCCCCCTCTTCAAAGGGGGTGACACTCTAGATCCAAACTGCTACAGACCTATATCCATCCTGCCCTGCCTTTCGAAAGTATTTGAAAGCCAAGTTAACAAACAGATCACCGACCATTTCGAATACCACCGTACCTTCTCCGCTATGCAATCCGGTTTCCGAGCTGGTCATGGGTGCACTTCAGCCACGCTCAAGGTCCTAAACGATATTATAACCGCGATTGATAATAGACAGTACTGTGCAGCCGTCTTCATCGACCTGGCCAAGGCTTTCGACTCTGTCAACCACCGCATTCTTATTGGCAGACTAAATAGCCTTGGTTTCTCAAATGACTGCCTCGCCTGGTTCACCAACTACTTCTCAGATAGAGTTCAGTGTGTCAAATCGGAGGGCCTGTTGTCTGGACCTATGGCAGTCTCTATGGGGGTGCCACAGGGTTCAATTCTTGGGCCGACACTTTTCTCCGTGTATATCAATGATGTCGCTCTTGCTGCTGGTGACTCTCAGATCCACCTCTACGCAGACGACACCATTTTGTATACATCTGGCCCTTCATTGGACACTGTGTTGACAAACCTCCAAACGAGCTTCAATGCCATACAACACTCCTTCAGTAGCCTCCAACTGCTCTTAAACACTAGTAAAACTAAATGCTTGCTTTTCAATCGAACGCTGCTGGCACCCGCCCACCCGACTAGAATCACCACTCTCGACGGGTCTGACCTAGAGTATGTGGACAACTACAAATACCTAGGTGTCTGGTTAGACTGGAAACTCAACTTCCAGACTCACATAAAGAATCTCCAATCCAAAGTTAAATCTAGAATCGGCTTCCTATTTCGCAACAAAGCCTCCTTCACTCATGCTGCCAAACATGCCCTCGTAAAACTGACTATCCTACCGATCCTTGACTTCGGCGATGTCATTTACAAAATAGCCTCCAACACTCTACTCAGCAAATTGGATGTAGTCTATCACAGTGCCATCCGTTTTGTCTCCAAAGCCCCATACACTACCCACCACTGTGACCTGTACGCTCTTGTTGGCTGGTCCTCACTACATGTTCGTCGTCAAACCCACTGGCTCCAGGCCATCTATAAATCACTGCTAGGCAAATCCCCGCCTTATCTTAGCTCATTGGTCACCATAGCAGCACCCACCCGTAGTCTGCGCTCCAGCAGGTATATCTCACTGGTCATTCCCAAAGCCAACACCTCCTTTGGCCGCCATTCCTTCCAGTTCTCTGCTGCCAATGACTGGAACGAATTGCAAAAATCTCTGAAGCTGGAGACTCTTATCTCCCTCAATAACTTTAAGCATCAGTTGTCAGAGCACCTTACCGATCACTGCACCTGTACACAGCCCATCTGAAATTAGCCCACCCAACTACCTCATCCCTATATTGTTATTTATTTTGCTCTTTTGCACCCCAGTATCTCTATTTGCACATAATCCCTTGCACATCTAGCATTCCAGTGTTAATACTATTGTAATTATTTTGCACTATAGCCTATTTATTGCCTTACCTCCATAACTTGCTACATTTGCACACACTGTATATATATTTTCTGTTGTATTTTTGACTTTATGTTTTTTACCCCATATGTAACTCTGTGTTGTTTTTATTGCACTGCTTTGCTTTATCTTGGCCAGGTCGCAGTTGTAAATGAGAACCTGTTCTCAACTGGCTTACCTGGTTAAATAAAGGTGAAAAAAAAAAATATATATGCAGATAAAGAAGAGGGGTACCCTAGGTAGCAGGCCAGGGGGCACGGTGTGGAGCTGTAATGCCGCTCCACCAGTGAAGGTGAGTGTGGAGGGGTCCATGTCTGACAGTGGGGCCCAGCAACAGCAAGGGGTAGTACCTGGGGACCCCTGGGGCCAGGAAGGGGGCCTGGGTGGTAGACAGGGTGGGAAGGGTCAGAGAATCCAACAGGTCGTCCCAGGTGTCACCCTCCGGTGGAACAGGAGCCTGCTGCTACAGTTGTAGAAACCCTGCAGAGAGGAATAGAAAACTCAGGAACCATTCATTTACTTTCAAAATTAAACATCTCTTACATTTGAAACCAAAAGGTGTCCAAGGAAGGGACAGGGAACGTACCTCTCTCCTTTAGCAGACGTGTCATCTCTTTCTAGGTAGCTTCAGGTACTTGTCACTGTTACCTTGAAAACTGAAGAATACACAAAAGTTCATATTTCCCTACTGTCTTACATCTGCATGGTATTCACAAGAGACATGAATGAATGGAGCATGGCACTGGCAACACCAGGGGTTCACATGTACTGAAGAAATGTGTCTGTGTCAACTGTAAGTCGCATTGAATAAAAGCGTCAGCTAGCTGAAAAAAGAGAGACAGCATAAACCTTCCCAAGCTAAGGCATTTCATGTGATGTTGTGAAGACCATCAGGCATTTCCGCAGCGTCCACACAACAGACACACCAGTTACCACCACCACCCCACCCCACCCACCATCCTCACTCACATACACACACACAAACACCACCCCACCCCACCCATCGTCCTCACACACACACACACACACACACAAACACCACCGCACCTCATCTCACCCATCCGGGAGACAGAGAGGAACTGTGGAGATAGCGTTCACACCTGGGTAGCATTCACACTTCTATGGTGCTTTTGTGTTCTCTAGTTCTCTAGTATACCATTTGACATGGCTGAGCCCTCGTCTGTAGCCCCCCTGGCAGCAAACTGGTGCTAAGAGCCCCGTCAATACACCTGGACTCCACCCCTGTAAACAACACACCACTTAAAGAGAGGGCCGTAAATCAACAGACAGTAGAGTAGACAGTAAGTCGTATTCATTAGAGCACAGTGTAGCAAAACAGTTTGCAAAGGAAAAATAAAAATGAGTGTTTCTTTTTGTATAAGTTCAGGTAGTTCTTCCCCGTTTCAGTTCTTTGAACTCAGTTTGGTGTATAATGAATATGATCCAGCTCAGTCCTCTGTGGGCATATTTAAAATGGACTCAGATGGACCTGGTAGCCATCTACACAGGCTTTGTTAGACCCTGCCTAGAGTATGCTGCACCAGCTTGGTACAGCTCAAGCACTCTCTGACCAACTCGAGCGCATACAGAAGTGTGCTTGCAGAATCGTCCTCGGCACGGCATATCCTGGATACAAGGATGCTCTTATCTTCACTATCACTGCCCTCATTCCATGAGCGAGGAAAGAAGCTGTGCCTGGACTTTGCTATCTCCCTGTTCAAGTCCCCCTTCAGAGACTGGCTACCTGCCTGTTGAGGACAAGAGTCAGGCAGATCCACCCAAAGTACCCACCTTCTCTCTATCCCACAGGCCAGGACTGAGAGATCTAAGAGAGACCCTACCTATGCAAATTAATCAACAAAAGTCTTTGAGTGTCCTTAATGTATAAAACTAAAGTCATGAATTTGACATGTGATTTCAACTTGAATGTGTTATTGTGTGTGTTACTGTGTATTGTAATATCCCTGTATTTTAGTGTCTTTGACTGCCATGTGGATATGAGTAATAACTTGAACTTAACTATAATAGCTACAGTTTTAATGAATACCTTAGTATTAGAACATTACTAGTCTACGTTAATAAAACATTTATAATAATATGTGTGTAATGTGTATATGAGATGATGGTATGGGTTTCATAATTTTCTTGACTGAACATGATCCTTTTCTGTCTGTTACTAAGCAATGTGAGTGTAGAGTCTGTAGTGTAGTCTATGGAGGTGTGGGATGTGGGTGTTGGAGTGACACAGGTACTAACCTCTGGCTGTCTGAATGGAGACATCGCTCTCATGCCCTCTGTATTCTACCTAGGCTGATCTCTAACACACACACACACATCGCTCAGACAGACAGGCACGCACGCACACACACACACACATCACAGTGCTTCAGCCAGGAAAACAGTGACTATTTACTCAGCTCAAAGTTTCCCATGGTTGAGCAAGTCAAAACCTGCACCAGTAACTCTCCCAGCTCACACACTCCTTTCTTTCTTTCCATACACAGACAGATGCAAACACACACACCGTCCTCTCACACACACAGCCAGATATACACACAGACACAACGTTCTCACACAAATACAGACAGACACACCATCCTCACCACACACACACCATTCTCTCTCTCTTTTGCGCACACACAAACACGACATTACAAAAACTACTCCTCCATCCAAAAAGTCAATAACATGAAATGATACCTTGATGTTAAAATGAGACTTTTTATTTTGTTATACTGTATCAATGCGTCGTCTTTCTCAAAGTATATGAATAGCATATGAATCATTGTTCAAAACAGTAGAGGCAATGTCTTGTCTAGAGAGAGCAAATTAAGTTGCCTATGTAATACTAACTATTTAAAAATAATGAAGGTAAGCTAAAATAAACTTAGATAAGTTATCCATATATAGACACAACATTTACAATATCGCACACTTTTTGGGACAATGCCAAAGAGAATTATCCTTGTCGTGACAACAAAGGCTATCAGAATGTGATACTGTGTTTCAAAGGAGAGGAGGTGGCGGAAAAAATTGAGAAAAGAGGGGGATAGTGAGTGAAGTGAGAGAGTAAAGAAGGGGGTAGGGGGGAGACACTTTCCCCCGATTGAGGAACACACACACACACACACACACAGGCTCAGTCCCACTCTCCTCTCCTGGTCGCTCCCATGGGAAAATCCTGGACTGCATACAGGAGGTGGGACGGACTGGCCGGCTGTTGTGTCACATGACCTGAGCCGCTAGCCAATAGAGCGCCAGTGACCCAGACCGCTAGCCAATGGAGCGTTAGTGATTTGATTCAATCTGCAGCGAGCAGAGTGGAGTGAGTCAGGTAAAGATCTGCTAGGGAGGGAGGGAGGGAGGGAGGGAGGTGTAACAGCGTGGGAACTGGGGGGGAGAGAAAGAGAGAGAGACACTCTCCAGGACCAGCTCTCTCTCTCTCTCTGCTACCTAACCTCTCTGCTATGTGATAGTTGGTATGCTAGGATCTATGGCCAACACATACAGTTGAAGTCGGAAGTTTACATACACTTAGGTTGGAGTCATTAAAACACGTTTTTCAACCACTCCACAAATTTCTTGTAACAAATTATAGTTTTGTCAAGTCGGTTAGGACATCTACTTTGTGCATGACACAAGTAATTTTTCCAACAATTGTTTACAGACAGATTATTTCACTTATAATTCACTGTATCACAATTCCAGTGGGTCAGAAGTTTACAGACACTAAGTTGACTGTGCCTTTAAACAGCTTGGAAAATTCCAGAAAATGATGTCATGGCTTTAGAAGCTTCTGATAGGCTTATTGACATCATTTGAGTCAATTGGAGGTGTACCTGTGGATGTATTTCAAGGCCTACCTTTAAACTCAGTGCCTCTTTGCTTGACATCATGGGAAAATCAAAAGAAATCAGCCAAGACCTCAGAAAAAGAAATGTAGACCTCCACAAGTCTGGTTCATCCTTGGGAGCAATTTCCAAATGTCTGAAGGTACCACGTTAATCTGTACAAACAATAGTACGCAAATATAAGCAGCCGTCATACCGCTCAGGAAGGAGACGCGTTCTGTCTCCTAGAGATTAACGTACTTTGGTGCGAAAAGTGCAAATCAATCCCAGAACAACAGCAAAGGACCTTGTGAAGATGCTGGAGGAAACAGGTACAAAAGTATCTATATCCACAGTAAAACAAGTCCTATATCAACATAACCTGAAAGGCCGCTCAGCAAGGAACAAGCCACTGCTCCAAAACGGCCATAAAAAAGCCAGACTACGGTTTGCAACTGCACATGGGGACAAAGATCGTACTTTTTGGAGAAATGTCCTCTGGTCTGATGAAACAAAAATAGAACTGTTTGGCCATAATGACCATCGTTATGTTTGGAGGAAAAAGGGGAAGGCTTGCAAGCTGAAGAACACCATCCCAACCGTGAAGCACGCGGGTGGCAGCATCATGCTGTGGGGGTGCTTTGCTGAAGGAGGGACTGGTGCACTTCACAAAATAGATGGCATCATGAGGAAGGACAAATATGTGGATATATTGAAGCAACTTCTCAAGACATCAGTCAGGAAGTTAAAGCTTGGTCGCAAATGGGTCTTCCAAATGGACAATGACCCCAAGCATACTTCCAAAGTTGTGGCAAAATGGCTTAAGGACAACAAAGTCAAGGTATTGGAGTGGCCATCACAAAGCCCTGACCTCAATCCTATAGAAAATGTATGTGCAGAACTGAAAAAATGTGTGCGAGCAAGGAGGCCTACAAACCTGACTCAGTTACACCAGCTCTGTCAGGAGGAATGGGCCAAAATTCACCCAACTCATTGTGGGAAGCTTGTGGAAGGCTACCTGAAACGTTAGTCCCAAGTTAAACAATTTAAAGGCAATGCTACCAAATACTAACTGAGTGTATGTAAACTTCTGACCCACTGGGAATGTGATGAAAGAAATAAAAGCTGAAATAAATCATTCTCTCTACTATTATTCTGACATTTCACATTCTTAAAATAAAGTGGTGAACCTAACTGACCTAAGACAGGGAATTTTTACTAGGATTAAATGTCAGGAATTGTGAAAAACGGAGTTTAAATGTATTTGGCTAAGGTGTATGTAAACTTCCGAATTCAACTGTAGATATAGATTCCAAAAAAAGCACATTATCTGTTTGTTTCATTGAAACTAAAATCAAAGTAATTGACAGTGGTAATACATGTGGGTGGGTTGTGGTGTACAAACCACACCACATTATCTGTGCCTAAAATGATTAAATTAATCTAAATAAATACTGTACAGTCAGTGCTCACACGTGAGTTGGTAGACTTGGTGCCTCTAGGGCAATTCAGGCGGATGTTAGAGGGCCTTCTTACTGAAGAATGTGTTTCATATGATTGTGTTTGGCTTTTCGTGTTTTGTGTTTGCTTTTCATGTCCTGTGTAATTGATGTGTATATAGATATGTACAGTGAGGGAAAAAAGTATTTGATCCCCTGCTGATTTTGTACGTTTGCCCACTGACAAAGACACGATCAGTCTATAATTTGAATGGTAGGTTTATTTGAACAGTGAGAGACAGAATAACAACAAAAAAATCCAGAAAAACACGTCAAAAATGTGATAAATTGATTTGCAATTTAATGAGGGAAATAAGTATTTGACCCCTCAGCAAAACATGACTTAGTACTTGGTGGCAAAACCATTGTTGGCAATCACAGAGGTCAGACGTTTCTTGTATTTGGCCACCAGGTTTGCACACATCTCAGGAGGGATTTTGTCCCACTCCTCTTTGCAGATCTTCTCCAAGTCATTAAGGTTTCGAGCCTGACGTTTGGCAACTCGAATCTTCAGCTCCCTCCACAGATTTTCTATGGAATTAAGGTCTGGAGACTGGCTAGGCCACTCCAGGACCTTAATGTGCTTCTTCTTGAGCCACTCCTTTGTTGCCTTGGCCGTGTGTTTTGGGTCATTGTCATGCAGGAATACCCATCCACGACCCATTTTCAATGCCCTGGCTGAGGGAAGGAGGTTCTCACCCAAGATTTGACAGTACATGGCGCCGTCCATCGTCCCTTTGATGCAGTGAAGTTGTCCTGTCCCCTTAGCAGAAAAACACCCCCAAAGCATAATGTTTCCACCTCCATGTTTGACGGTGGGGATGGTGTTCGCAGCATTCCTCCTCCTCCAAACACAGCGAGTTGAGTTGATGCCAAAGAGCTCGATTTTGGTCTCATCTGACCACAACACTTTCACCCAGTTCTCCTCTGAATCATTCAGATGTTCATTGGCAAACTTCAGACGGGCCTGTATATGTGCTTTCTTGAGCAGGGGGACCTTGCAGGCGCTGCAGGATTTCAGTCCTTCACGGCGTGGTGTGTTACCAATTGTTTTCTTGGTGACTATGGTCCCAGCTGCCTTGAGATCATTGACAAGATCCTCCCGTGTAGTTCTGGGCTGATTCCTCACCGTTCTCATGATCATTGCAACTCCACGAGGGGAGATCTTGCATGGAGCCCCAGGCCAAGGGAGATTGACAGGTCTTTTGTGTTTCTTCCATTTGCGAATAATCGCACCAACTGCTGTCACCTTCTCACCAAGCTGCTTGGCGATGGTCTTGTAGCCCATTCCAGCCTTGTGTAGATCTACAATCTTGTCCCTGACATCCTTGGAGAGCTCTTTGGTCTTGGCCATGGTGGAGAGTTTAGAAGATTGATTGCTTCTGTGGACAGGTGTCTTTTATACAGGTAACAAACTGAGATTAGGAGCACTCCCATTAAGAGTGTGCTCCTAATCTCAGCTCGTTACCTGTATAAAAGACACCTGGGAGCCAGAAATCTTTCTGATTGAGAGGGGGTCAAATACTTATTTCCCACTTTAAAATGCAAATCAATTTATAACATTTTTGACATGCGTTTTCTGGATTTTTTTGTTGTTATTCTGTCTCTCACTGTTCAAATAAACCTATCATTAAAATTATAGACTGATCATTTCTTTGTCATTGGGCAAACTTACAAAATCAGCAGTGGATCAAATACTTTTTTCCCTCACTGTTTAGTGTAATTGTTGTTAATTGATTTGTTCATGCAGGGCTCATCTGCGAAAGAGACTGTGGTCTCAGCATGACTCTCTGCTTAAGTAAAGGTTAAATAAATACAAAATATGGGTTTTGCTGCACATGACATGAAAATCAACCATGTTTATGCGTAAACTGAAATGGGAAACAAACAAAACCATTGAAACCATTAAAAAGCTCTTTCTTGAGACTAGTTTTCCCAGTTACAACTATTACAATCACTTCTTTAGGGGGGTAATGAGTGCATTTAGCTGCTCTGCAGTAGAAAGCTCATTGTGCTTGAACTCTCCACTTCCACATTACAGGGACCTGCCTTTGATTAGTGCATCTGCCTGGGTTAATGACTAGGCCTGACCTGCGAGCCCTGTGAGCCTGAACTTGGAACAGCTAGGAGCCTGTCCTGACAAGATATCCAGGCCTATTATCAACCTCTGACTAACGTCACAGACAGTCAGACAGTCAGACAGGTTGGCATGTTAGTCATAAATGTTTTTCCTTTTCTGGTTTCCACCAACATATAGCTGTGTGAAGAGAATCTATGTAATTTTGGGTTATGTTGATAATGTTTGGTTGTGTTGAGTATGTAACCTAGATAATGTTAGGTTGCGGTTGCCTGTTGATTGTGGCCAACACTAGTTAATAGGGTTTCTTCAAACATGTTTTTCCCTTTCCGTTTTCCTCCAACTGTGTCAAATAATGTTGGGTTATGTTGGGTTAGGTAATAGATAATGTTAGGTTATGTACCTAGATAATGTTGGGTTATGCTGGGTTATGTAGAAGATAATGTTGGGTTACGTAGCCTAGATAATGTTGGGTTGTGCTGTGACTGTTGGTTTGAGCCAACTCTAGTTCAGAAACTAGAGCCGTGCATCAATCTAATTAACATAATTTTAAAAAAAAACATCAAAATCTGTCTCTTTAAGCTAGAGATATCTGTGGGCTGCGTCTTAATCCACCGCATCCGCCCATATCAGCCTTCTGCATCTGCGGTTGAAAGTGGCAGAGCTACAGCACTGTTTGTCAGACCACAAAAACATCTGTAGCGTCAGAACGGTTTACAAAAATATGAACACTTTATAGAAAGATGGTGTTCCTCGTTTTGTTCTACGACCCCCTCAAGCCCCACGGAACTCGTATGAAGTTGGTACCGCCGATGTGCCAACTTCTGTCTGTAGCCTCTGAACCGTTCGTGCTACAAACTAATATGGAAAGGACAGACTCTTACGAACACGATGGTGTTCTCCGTTTTGTTCTACGACCACCACAAGTGTCACGGGGGACTCATCTGAAGGTAACCCGGTACTGGTTTAAAAAATGAATGGAAGTAGTTTTGTGCCCCCCCCCCAAAAAAAGGGGGTTAAATATGTGTAAATACAGTTGAAGTCGGAAGTTTACATACACGTTAGCCAAATACATTTAAACTCAGTTTTTCATAATTCCTGACATTTAATCCTAGTAAAAATTCCCTGTCTTCGGTCAGTTAGGATCACCAATTTATTTTAAGAATGTGAAATGTCAGAATAATAGTAGAGAGAATGATTTATTTCAGCTTTTATTTCTTTCATCACATTCCCAGTGGGTCAGAAGTTTACATACACTCAATTAGTATTTGGTAGCATTGCCTTTAAATTGGTTAACTTGGGTCAAATGTTTCGGGTAGCCTTCCACGAGCTTCCCACAATAAGTTGGGTGAATTTTGATCCATTCCTCCTGACAGAGCTGGTGTAACTGAGTCAGGTTTGTAGGCCTCCTTGCTCGCACACGCTTTTTCAGTTCTGCCCACAAATGTTCTATAGGATTGAGGTCAGGGCTTTGTGATGGCCACTCCAATACCTTGACTTAGTTGTCCTTAAGCCATTTTGCCACAACTTTGGAAGTATGCTTGGGGTCATTGTCCATTTGGAAGACCCATTTGCGACCAAGCTTTAACTTCCTGAATGATGTCTTGAGATGTTGCTTCAATATATCCACATAATTTTCCTTCCTCATGATGCCATCTATTTTGTGAAGTGTACCAGTCCCTCCTGCAACAAAGCACCTCCACAGCATGATGCTGCCACCCCCGTGCTTCACGGTTGGGATGGTGTTCTTCGGCTTGCAAGCCTTCCCCTTTTTCCTCCAAACATAACGATGGTCATTATGGCCAAACAGTTCTATTTTTGTTTCATCAGACCAGAGGACATTTCTCCAAAAAGTACGATCTTTGTCCCCATGTGCAGTTGCAAACCGTAGTCTGGCTTTTTTATGGCGGTTTTGGAGCAGTGGCTTCTTCCAATTTTATTTCGGAGGTCTTGGCTTGTTTCTTTTGATTTTCCCATGATGTCAAGCAAAGAGACACTGAGTTTGAAGGAAAGCTTTGAAATTCACCCACAGGTACACCTCCAATTGACTCAAATTATGTCAATTAGCCTATCAGAAGCTTCTAAAGCCATGACATCATGTTCTGGAATTTTCCAAGCTGTTTAAAGGCACAGTCAACTTAGTGTATGTAAACTTCTGACCCACTGGAATTGTGATACAGTGAATTATAAGTGAAATAATCTGTCTGTAAACAATTGTTGGAAAAATGACTTGTGTCATGCACAAAGTAGATGTCCTAACCGACTTGCCAAAACTATAGTTTGTTAACAAGAAATTTGTGGAGTGGTTGAAAAAACAAGTTTTAATGACTCCAACCTAAGTGTATGTAAACTTCCGATTTCAACTGTATATATATATTCCCGAACTTACATGTCCTATAGGACAGACACTTCAAAACCTTATTCCTTATGATTTCTTTTTTGACTGTCTGTTTTGACATTGATGAATGTGTTATTTAATGCGTTTCTATGGGCTATAGCAGTAAAGGCCAAATTCAATATTTTATCAAATTTGTATATATTTTTTGGGGGACAGCTACAGGAGTCCTAAAATTCCAAATCAAATAGCTAAATGATCCATAGTATGAGCATCTTAAAACAATTGTTAGGTTGGAGTTATAGCGCAAAAATAGGGCCAGTCAAATAGGCAACAGAACAATAGGCGATATGCACAGGCGAGCATGACGTATTTCCGGTTAAATCTCAGGATGGATGTAAACATCAGGTTATCGTAGAATGCTGTGCTACCGTATGCTAGCATTGAATGCTTGTCGTCAAAAACATCCAAAACGGTTCATTTTCGTCGTTTGTTGTTGTTTATCTTAATGTTTATGTTAATGTTTTTACTTGTAATACTTTGTCGTGACTTATAACACGATGACGTGTAAACGTACGAAAGTGTCCTTTCAAAAACGGGATGACAGCTCTTCCAGCCATCACTGCTGTGTGCCGCAATGTACAGTGTCTGCCAGATGCAATTCTTCTGTTAGTTTTTTTACTTTTCCCAAAGACAGTGAATTACATAAACGGTGGGTGATTAACATTCGACGAGTCAACTTTCTTACAACAAACACACGAGTCTGCAGCCGACACTTTCTAAGTGAAGATGTGATAGAGCCTCCGACTCCAGCTGGGCGCAGACGTCTGAAGAAGGGAGCTGTTCCAGTGCTGTTTCAATGGAACAATTTCAGTCTTCCAGCCCCACGGCCCGGAGTTTGGGAAAGGACAGAGCGTCCCAACACAGAAGGCTGGTAGTGGGTTGAGGGTTGATGGGTCTGGTAGCTCACCGCTGTAGCCCTTGTAAAGTGTAGATCTGGAATAACAATATCAGGGAAAGTAAAAGGTTCACTAGGAAATACACCAGAATCTAACAGCGATTAATAACATTTATTTCGCAACACATTGTAGTCTGCCTATTTAATTGGACTCTGCATACCTAATTCCGCTTGCCGGAGTAGCATCTGGTTTGGGCTTCACTACAACCATGGCATCCACAGGTCCTGGCTTCACTCCCTATTTATTTATGAGATGGTATTAGGAGAGATGCTAGTATGCATGTGACACAACTGTCTGGTATTGAAATGATACAAACCATTCGTGGTTTATGCCACTTCTGCTCTGTTTCAGTGCACGAAAGTACAGGAGGGACGACAGACATGCCACATTCAGAGTAATGGGCAGTCTGATATAGTAATGCAACCAAATGATTGCATATCCCACACCCAGCCACACAGGAACAGTAGCTTTTAACAAGCACAACTGGCTGTGAATCACGCAATGTTATCTGAAATACACAGAAGCATAATTTAATGGGTTTTGAAAGACGAGGGTCTACAGCAGCAGGAGTAGGAGTAGGCAAAACTTGATCTTTCTACTTTTTACTGGTGTAAGCAACTTATCTACTGTCTCGTGTCACTTTTGTGCTTTCTGCATCACTTTCCTACTGTCTTGCACCACTTGGCTATACTGTCTCCCACCACTTACCTATTGTCTTGTGCCATTTACCTACCTTCAAACAGTATTGGCAGAGCAGTAGGTGAGTGGTGCAACATTGTAGCCTAGTACCAATAACAACAGTAGAGTGAAGGTTTTGCTCCTAATTCCTCTTGAAAAGTAGAAACATCAAGTACAAAAGCAAGGAAGTTGGGCCATATGTTTATAAAGAAAGAAGTAAAGATGACAGGACAGTTTTGAGTAGAACATCAGCAGTTTGAAGAATAGCTGAGTGGAATATGTTACTGTCATTGCAGTCATCAAGTCAGGAAAAAGTAGCAATCTCATTAATGTTTACATTTCAAACCAAACTCCAATTTGTTTACAACAGACCCAACAACAAAGCATGGCAATTCCCACTCAGCTACCCTGGTCTGTATTAGGCTACCACTGTTCAGCTATCGTGAAAACCACTAAAGTTCTAAAGTGTTCTCTTAGCAATGGCAATCAAAGCTGTGGTAACATTAAACGAGTAAAGCGTGTTGAACGGAACCTTGAGCAAGTTCAACAGAACTTTGAAAGTGTCACTTAATCTAGTACTACTCTCAGCTGGTGTGGTGGCTTTAGTTTCTTCATTGAGCGGTAGCAGTGGGCTCTCACTGAGATCTCATTTGTAGCCCTGTTTTTACCTGATACTTTCATAAAAGTACAAACACATGAAGTGAGAGGTATATACACATGATTAAACTTTATTTAAAGCATGATTAACCTGAAGCAGGACGGAGTCATGACTTAAAACACCAAAACAAGGCTTCTAGCTCAGGCTAGCTAGCGTTAGCATATTACCTTCAAAGTTGCAAAGAAAATAAGAAACGTAAAATTTGAAGCCTTTATCCAGTTTGCTACGTGGTGTCGTACTGGATGTCCGGACGACCCTCCGTATATCATTAACAGATACTTTAGGCAACTCCAGCAAACACCTTGTAAACTTCATCTCTGCCATCATAACGGTCTCCTGTCACTGTCTAATGTTTTTTTCCGGTAACCGGAAATGCCCAAGCATCCTTATGCCAATGCGGAAGTGATGCGTGCATAGAGCCTATTGATTGAGAGGAATATTTTTGTCCGTGGCTTAGCCCTCGGGTCCCGGCCAGTAGGGGCTTTGTTTGGTAGAGGCTCGGGAACAGCCAGGGGCTACACACACACACACACAGACACACACACACGTGCACACACATATACACACACACACACACCCATTGATTGTTGCCCTCCTAGCCCTCAGTGTTGAGAACTCTCTTCAATTACTGGCCAATGAGAGAGGATAATAGTCTCAGCACTAGATAGTCACAAATTAATGTTCCCTTGGCACTATGAGTTCACTCCATTTTCCCTTTCACCTCTCTTTGATTCTGTCTTTCGTTCCGTGGCCAGGCCAGACAGGTGATGCTTACTAACTCCAAATAGCTCAGGAAAACATGTTGAAAAGGTCCTTGGACAAAGGTTCATTGGAGTAAGGAGCTTTGAAGAGAATATAAATATAAATGGATTCAACAGCTAGTCTGTGAGTGTGCATGAACCGGAAGCAACTGTTTTTGGAATATAGATTGAGGGACAAATAGTAGCTATAAATTGAAACATGCTGCAACTGGAGCCTAGCATACTACATGCAGCGTATTACTGTGTTATTAGTGTGTAATTAGTGTGTTATTACTGTGTTATGACCAACACAGATACTGCTGTCATGACCAATATAACCACATCTTATAAAACACACTCCCATCTCCACACAGTCCAGAGACCCGTATTCAAAAAGCATCAGAGTAGAAGTTCTGATCTAGGATCAGTTCCCAATGTCCATGTAATCTTATTCAATATGATCTAAGAGACCAAATTGATCCTAAATCAGCACTCCTACTATGAGACGCATGACACATACGACCCCAGGGGTTTATTCAGTGAGATACAAATGTTCACAATGTTGCAGATAGAAATGGAATGAATAGAGCCGACAGGACTCCTCGCTATTCTATACCACGACAGAAAATCATATCATAACCGTTCCACAAAGCTTCTGTCTGTGACGGCTCCGTCATGGGAGCGCCACCACATATTTCACACCTTTCTTTTCACACAAGCACACACAAGCATGCACGGAATGTTATTGTAATGCTCCATGATTCATCCTCAACTGTAAATACTGACAGTGGCTGCCTCGCTGCCTGTTCAGCCCCTGAGGAGCCTCTCCCTGAGAAAGCTGTGGGGCAGGACTGGGAAAGAGAATGGAAGGGCACATGGGTGGTTCAAGGAGAAGGGCTTGCAGGGTAGGGCAAGCCAGTTGGGAAACTGGGGCAAGGTGATGTGGGACGGGATGGGGAAGGAGAAGTGTGCGTGGGTGGTACCAGGATAGTGTGCTGCCAGGGCAGGGACACTGGTGTGAGGTGCTGGGCAGAGCAGGGTAGTGTTAGGGAGACTGGGAAAAAAGGCAGATATGGGTGAATGGACAAGACTACATGTGTGGAGACGCAGTAGGATTGGGGCAGACAACAGGTAGGCCTACACTTACAATCTACTGCACCTTTCCTCTAAACACATGATCAGTTCAGCAAGGCTTTGAACTTTCTTTCCAAGCATTGCCACTGACAGCCATGCATCCTAATTACCTGTGATGTGGTTTGTTCTGTGGATGCTATCTCTGCTCTGTCTCTTTCTGTGTTTTTGTCTACCACCAAGCCTGTGTGTGGAATGTAGCTGTAGCTGTGCCAAACCTGTGGATGCGGGACAAAACATGTATGTTGCTGTAGCGGTGCCAGCTAACATTCCCCGTCAGCCTCACCAGTGATCTCCATAACCCCATAACAAATTCCAAGATGGCGCAAGACACTTTTTTCTGGTACAATATATAAACCAACTTCTGTGTCAACTTCTGAACCAAGCTGGTTCAGTCTTCTTGTCAATACAATAAATTAATTGTATGTCAATTCATGATTTTAGGAAAACTATTGTTTTTCAATTAGGATTGTCTTTCGATTTATGAATAGAATTTCAACATACACAAATTGACTTATTTTTAAACATTTAGCTTTTTAGTCCTCCAGATGTTACTTCCGTCATTTAGGATTTGTTTGCCAACATCAATTCGTCAAAGATTTCTAAATTTCAATCTCACACCTCCTCACGTACAACAATGTACATATCTTTCACACAACTTTTGGCTGACACTCTAGGTGTTTTACTGTGCATGAAACCACAGAAGTGTATGATTGAGTTGATGGAAAGTAAGCAGAAAAAGGGCTTTCATACCCTAGAAAAAACGTACTCATGGGAAAAGTCGTTGGAGCACGCAGGCCGAGTTAATAAGCATACTTCCATCAGGTGTGTGAAATCAATGGATGACACATGACCACTGACAGCGGTAATCATGTGGTCCAGACTATAGACAGGACATCTAGCTAGGTTAATAATCTGTGTTTAATCTGAGAACAAGTGCACACCCACGGTGGGGCAGATAAAGGGAAATTAATAACACACACACACGAATGTGTGCACATACAGGGTGGGGGAGAAAAAGGGAAATTAAAGAGCTGGCAGGACGGCAGGGTTAAGTGGTAATAATGCAGGATAAGGTATCCGTGTGTGTGTGTGTGTGTGTGTGGGAGAGAGAGAGAGAGCTGCAGAGGGACATCAAAGCTCTCCCTCAGAGTGTCAGTGTCAACAAGAGACGCAGAGGCCTGAGGAGGTAGAACACAGTGGAGGAAGACAAGAAAGGAGGGAGTGAGAGGGAGAGAAAGAAAGAAAGAAAGAAAGAAAGAAAGAAAGAAAGAAAGAAAGAAAGAAAGAAAGAAAGAAAGAAAGAAAGAAAGAAAGAAAGAAAGAAAGAAAGAAAGAAAGAAAGAAAGAAAGAAAGAAAGAAAGAAAGGGGTTTCAAAAAGGAAGCAGGACAAGGCGGTGAACAAAAGCACAGGGAAAGAGGAGAATGGGGGGAGGGGGGTTAAGAAGAAGCAGAGAGGAGGGGGGAGGGGTTAAGGAGTTGGGGTGGTATGGAAGGAGTAGGGGGAGGAGGGGGGGTCACCTCTGCTGCTCTGCTGGTGTGAAAGCAATGAGGTTAAGCCAAAAGAAAGAGCAGAGAGAGTTCCTGTGTCATAGACCCTACTCCCTCCCTCCCTCCCCCGACCGGCCCCAGCTAAATTCCCCAGGGCCAGCGGCAGTCCCTTTCAGTCTCCTGTGACACAGTAATTATAAGTGTGGGAACTGAATCTGTCCCTTTTTCAGTGCCCCCTCGCCCCCTAACCAGCTTTCCCCCCTCCTCTTCCGCCTCGCTCCACCCCACCTCAGACTTCTATCGCAGAGACAGTGCACCCCACCCCCTCCACCCGCCTCCCCAGCGGTCTCCTCACAGTCCTGCACTGCACTGATATTCATGGGAGCTGCACCCCCACTCGCCCCCCGCCCTCCCCGCTTCCATCCCTCCCCCCTCCTTCTCTCTAGCGACAGAGCAGAGGCCGCTATGCTATCTCTCTCACAGCAGTCAGTGCAACACTGCCGTCTCTCCCGCTCTCTGTCGCCACCCCCCACCTCCCTCCCGCTCCCAGTTCCTCGTCTCCAGCCATCCCCCACCCCTCCTCTTCCCCTCCTACTCCCTTCGCTCGCTATCTTCACGCTGATAACCATGGGAACAACACTGTGGGAACCGGCCACAAGTTCACAAAAATAGACGGGACGATGGAGGGAACTGAAGGCAAGAGAAAACAACGACAAAAAAATCCATCCGGGGGGAGGGTCTTATCTAGACGGACAGGTACACGGGTGTCCAATCACCTCGACCCTCATCTTGCCCCAACAGACGCTGTGTAATCTCTCACATCAATGGAGCTAATGCTTCGATTCGAATCAGTTGAATCTTTATCACCCCTGTGATCACGCAGACACATTGCCTTTGGGAAGCAGTGGACGACCAAGAGGCCTGGTCTGGGGCTGTCCTACCTCATTATAATTGGGATGGGAATCATGGGGTCCCCCAGTCCCACACCACAGTAGCAGAGCACTAGGGAGTAGCTAGCTAGCTTCTGGTAGTCCCCACACTATATACCACAGTCCCAGTGGACTATATAGAGTAACTAGCTTGGGAAGCAGTGGACTACCCAGAGGTCAGGCCTGTCTATTCCCATTACAATGGAGATGAATGGGGTCCCTCAGTCCCACATCACAGTAGCTAGCTGTGGTCTATGCATAAGCTATAGCTTCTGATAAAGTTAATTCAGGTAGCAATAACAACAAACACAGCTTCTATAGACTCTGTGGGCATTAGAGGGCATAGTGCCGCAACATCAGCCTTGTGGGTTGGATTCATGAATGGGCCGGATTCATGAATGGGCCATACTGAACGAGACAGCTCTGTAAGTTATTTTGGATAAAACTGTCTGTTAAATGACCATATTTACACATACTGTACTGCCACTGTCATGCCCTCAATACACCCTCTTCCACCCCACACGTGTACTGGAGGTATGGGATTCCTCTTTCTCTTCCTACGCCACAAGAGTTAAACTGCTGACGTAGCTTACAGTTCCTGTTCCTGTGAGAAAACCGCTTTTGCCGTGAGGAGAGGAGGGGGAAAAGACGAAAGACGCATCATCTTTTATTTTTTACATTGACCGACCCAACCGGGGCTGGCTAGCTATTTTTCCATTCCATTTTTATCCAGTCCTTGTCTTTCTGTACTGGTCCGGGTCTCTCTCTCTCCCAGCCCCAGCAGCCCTTTCCCAGGCCAAACTCTTTGACCTCCTGGGCCTTCTACCTCGTCCGTCCCCTGGGGGTGTCTCGTTTCGACCCTTCCCACCCCGGACTGCCCAGCACTCCCAAAGCAAACAGACTTCCAACCCTGATAACATCACGCAGGCAGCATAGCAGGCTGGATGGAAGACTGAGTGGACGACTGAAGGAAACACTGCCAGGCTCAGGCTGAAGCTGACATCCATTCGAACACACACACGTACACACGCACATTAGCCAGCACAAGCAGACGCACATTCATACACATGGACACACACACACAAACACGCACACACACACGCACAGACGGACACAGACCAACAATATATCACAATGATCACTTTCAAAAAGTCACACACAAGAGAACACACAGCCAAACATACTTACACAAACAGCAATATGTCAAAAACACAATAATTCTGGTCATTCTGACATGTACACAAACACACACACACACACACACGCTGGTTCACACACACAAGAGTCCGTCTGTGCTGGGGGTCTCCTCAGGGATCAGCCTGGAGTCTAAACCCTGGTGCTGCTTACGCAACTAACATTCCTCTGCACTGTGTGTGTGTGTGTGTCTGTGTGTCTGTGTATTTGTGTCTGTGTGTGAGACATCCACATCTTCTCTTAATGCCCCTCTTACACTATGACCTAAGAGCAACTTCTTCAAATGCCTGTGTCATGTTTATACAAGATATATTACCAGAGACCATGCAGCTAGGGATCAGAACACAAGGGGACAAGAGCGGGAGACCTAACCCATTCACACAGTTCAGAAAAACATGCTATATAGGGGGGTAATATCTGCAAGAACACCAGAGGGGTAACTAGCAATAATAAGCCATCAACCATGAAAAAACAGAGCCTACATTGTCTGGTTTGAAATGTTAAAAGAGGAAGTAAGCCATTTCACTTCTCATGGTGTGAACAGTAGTGCAAAATGACTAGATACACTAGTTGAGATGCATCTCTAACATTGAGACAAGGAGACTAAACATGTCTACGCAAGGTCACACGAACACACACGCAGGCACACACACTGACACACCTCTACTAAAAAGTCCCACCACTTCTACAATTCTGTCATGGGAAAGTGTCTTTCTAGGTTCAATGCATCTGGTATCACTTCTGCTAAAGCGGAGCTTCAGTGAGAGGAAAAGCAGCGCAGCATGATTCACTGACCAGAGACAGACGATCACATTTCACCATCACCAGGGAAACCATGTAACCATGACCACTGAGACAGAGCAGGACGAGATTCTTCCTAGTTTCTACAATGAAAAAGTACACACACACTATGGCTAGAAGATATGGCCAAAATATCATATCACAATATATTTTTTATTTTCTGACGGTATGGCAGTATTTTATGGTATTTTATGTTTCTGATTAGTGCATGATCCTATAAATGGCAACAAATATATTCTGATTT